>NC_057807.1:379249790-379285134 GCF_018294505.1 Triticum aestivum
CTCTCCGGAGACGCCATCAGCCGCCGCCGCCGCCATGGCGCTGCTCGGGGTCGAGCGCCCCGCTCGCCTCCTTCGTCCCCGCGCCGGCAGACTCCGTGGGCCCCAGAGCCCCAGCCTAGCAGTGCCCGGCCCAGCCGGCCTGCCTCCTCCTACGTCCTGGGCCGAGCCCACTAGGTGAGCCCCTGTCCGGCCCTAGCTCTCGCCCTGCGCGATATTTGGTTAAAACGCGCCCGTCTGTTTTTTTTTCTGAAAATCTGCTAAGTCCCAGGTTTTTGTAATTTTCATGCCATGTTCGTCATGCCGTATCTCTGCATCCATAGCTCCGTTTCGTGCGTGTAATATGTCAAATTGTTCGTATCAACGAGTACATCATTTCATTCCATTGCATCATTTTATTTGAAGTCATCTAGATGCCTGAATCATCGTTGTAAGAGTGTTTCATAATGTTGTCTGCTGTCTGTTAACAGAACGAGCTCTTTTGTCATTTTTGCCATGATTGATGTGTGCATCCTATGAGGTTGATGTCTAAATGTGTTTTGATCTATGCTATGTGTTCTTTACAGTGGTGCTTACCATGTATTTTTGTGATCAATGTGGTGACTAGCACAAGCATGCAAACTAGGCATCGTGATGTTGCTGATTTTAGTCCCTGTTCTGATGTGATTTTGAAGCCATGTAAACTTGGTGCTACAGAGAGATCCATGCATATTTTGAGATACTTCAGTAAGGGTGTTTTGAACATATGGTTATTTTCTATCCATTCATGCCCTTGGTTGCAATTATGGAGTAGTCTAGCATGTCATTTTCGTGCTCTATTCTTGCTTCAAAATGTTTCCTGGCAGATTGTTTACATGTTATTCAATTTGGCCAAGGTTGTTGTAAATGATTCGTGCATGCTATGGACTTGTTCTTGACTTGGTTTGTTTCACAAACATGTCTTCTTGATGATTCTATGCTTATCTTGTCATGCAATGACTTGTGGTGAGCGATTCAAGCTGGTTAAGTAGGGTACATGATGTTGCTGTTTTGCTAGGCTAAATCTGTTATTTCATGATGCTATATAAGCATGTTGCTACTAGTCATTTTATGCATAATCTGGAGATAATCACTAAATATGTTTTGTTCTACATGTCATGCTCTTTCCATACATGCCCCTGGTTGCATTTATAGCTTGCTCTTGCTTGTTCATATCTTGCTCCAAAGTTGCTTGATAATGTTGCTGTCAGCCTGTTAACATTAATTTCAGTTGTTGTCATGTGTTTTCCTAGTGATCCATGCACCCTATGGCCTTGCTCTTGCCATGATTAGCTTCACAAACATGTATTCTTACTGTCGGTTACCTTGCCATGCCATATATTGCTATGTGGTGAGTGGTACAAGCTCATTAACATGCCTTCATAATTCTGTTTCTGCCAAGTTTGAATCTGTAATATAACTTGCTATGTTTACGTGGGTGCCATCATATTTTTCTGATCCTTTTTGCCTTATGGTCAGTAAAGGACTTTTGATCTATGCAATTAGTAGATTCACGCCATTCCTTTTTTTGCTATTATAAGTTCCTGTAACATGTTGTTTGATAGCTCTAAACATTGCATCGTGATGTTATTTTCTGGAAAGTCTGAAATTTTTATAACTTGCAATCTTACCATGTGTGTTTGAGCATGTTCTAGTGATTTCTAGAGATAGTTCAGTGTTCATGTTTTGTTATGCTTTACCTGTACATCATGCCCATGCCTTTTGTTATTATGTTGAGGTGTTGTAGCATGTTGTTTTGATGCTTGCAATATGCCTAGTTGCTGTTTTGGACAGCTTGTCCTTTAAACTTGTTTCATGTGTGTGTGTTGAACCGTTGCTCCGTTTTGAGTGTGCTCTATATGAAACTTGCTTGATTTTGCATTTAGCTTCATATTATCATGTTGCATCCTTGTTTTGAGGTGTTTGCTTGATGTTTGGGTGCATTTTGCATCAATGACATGTTTAACTTGTGTTGCTCATATCTTCTAGGCCGTAGCTCCGAACTAATTGAACTTTATATGTAACTTGATTAGAATCTCGTGTAGATCATCTTCGTTCATCTTAACTTGCTGTTTAACAACTTGAACATAAGGTTTATTCAGATCTGGACCAATTTCGAAATTTGCATATGAGGACTTACCGGAATTGTTATATGTTGTTCCCGGCCTCATTTAAACTTGCCTTGATGTGTTGCTCTTGTTTACATCATCTCTTGCCATGAGTAGCTTCATATAGCTTTGTCATGCATCATGCTTGTTGTGCATCATGCCTTGTTCATGTGTGGTGTGTTTACTATGTTGTGTGCTTCTTCTTGTTAGTTCCTCTTTCGTTGCGATCGTGAGGATTCGTTCGTCTACGCTTGGTTCGGCTTCATCCGTTCGTCTTCTTCATGGACTCGTTCTTCTTCCTTGCGGGATTTCAGGCAAGATGACCGCTACCCTGGATCTCACTACTATCATTGTTATGCTAGTTGCTTCGTTCTATCGCTATGATGCGCTACCTATCACCTATTTATCAAGCCATCCCAAATTGCCACGAACCTCTAACCTTTGACACCTTCCCTATGCAAACCATTGATTGGCTATGTTACCGCTTTTGCTCAGCCCCTCTTATAGCGTTGCTAGTTGCAGGTGAAGTTGAAGATTTCTCCACGGTGAACAGGATTTTGGTTGGGATATCACAATATCTCTTATATTATTAATGCATCTATATACTTGGTAAAGGGTGGAAGTCTCGGCCTTTTGCCTGGTGTTTTGTTCCACTCTTGCCACCCTAGTTTCCGTCATACCGGTGTTATGTTCCCGGATTTTGCGTTCCTTATGTGGTCGGGTGATTTATGGGACCCCCTTGACAGTTTGCTTTGAATAAAACTCCTCCAGTAAGGCCCAACCTTGGTTTTACCATTTGCCTCACCACCACCTACCCTTTCCCTTGGGTCAGCCAACCCAAGGGTCATCTTTATTTTAGCCCCCCCCGGCCAGTGCTTGTCTAAGTGTTGGTCCGAACTAGAGCCCTTTGCAGCGCCCCCTCAGGGAAACTTGAGGTCTGGTTTTAGTTGTACAGATTGCTCATCCGGTGTTGCCCTGAGAACGAGATATGTGCAGCTCCTATCGGGATTGTCGGCGCATCGGGCGGCTTTGCTGGTTTTGTTTTACCATTGTTGAAATGTCTTGTAAACCGGGATTCCGAGTCTGACCGGGTCTTCCTGGGAGAAGGTATATCCTTTGTTGATCGCGAGAGCTTATCATGGGCTAAGTTGGGACACCCCTGCAGGGTATAATCTTTCGAAAGACGTGCCTGCGGTTATAGGCAGATGGGAATTTGTTAATGTCCGGTTGTAGATAACTTGACACCGGATCCGAATTAAAACGCATCAACTGCGTGTGTAGCCATGATGGTCTCTTTTCGGCAAAGTCCGGAAAGTGAACACGGTTTCTGGGTTATGTGTGACGTAAGTAGGAGTTCAGGGTCACTTCTTGATCATTAGTAGTTGACGACCGTTCCTTTGCTTCTCTTCTCGCTCTTATTTGCGTATGTTAGCCACCATATTATGATTAGTCGCTGCTGCAGCCTCACCACTTTACCCCTTCCCTTCCCTTTAAGCTTTGCTAGTCTTGATACCCATGGTAATGGGATTGCTGAGTCCTCGTGGCTCACAGATTACTACAACAACAGTTGCAGGTACAGGTTATGCGATGATCATGACGCGAGAGCGATGCTTGCTTGCATTGAGTTCTTATGCTTCTTCTTCGATCAGGGGATAGGTTCCAGGTCGGCAGCCTGGGCTGGCAGGGTGGATGTCGTTTGAGTTTCTGTTTGTGTTTCATCCGTAGCCGGATGATGCTCTTATGTATGATGATGTTGTATTCGTGTGGCATTGTATGCCTTATGTATGTCTCCCCATCTATTATGTAATGTTGATGTAATGATATCCACCTTGCAAAAGCGTTTCAATATGCGGGTCTATCCTTGGTGGGACCTTCGAGTTCCTTTTGGATAGGGTCGCATATTGGGCGTGACAAAAATAAAGCCCATAAACATCCATAACAGGTAATATAATAGCATGGAACAATAAAAAATTATAGATACGTTGGAGACGTATCACCTATTAACGGCCCATTATGGTTAGCCCATAAAACGTATGATTTCCACTCTAGCCCGTCTATGGCCCACTGAAGGCCCGTACAAGGCCCATAGATGAGTCGGCCCGTACAAGGCCGATGGATCCGGCGGCCCAATAAAGTCCCATGGATCCAGCGGCCCATTGAAGATCCATGGATCTGATGGCCCATCGAAGGCCCATGGATCCGATGGCCCATTGAAGGCCCATGGATCCGACGGCCCATTGAAGGCCCATGGAACCGACGGCCCATTGAAGGCCCATGGATCCTACGACCCGTACATGGCCCATGGATCGTACGGTCGTGGTGGGCCATGGTCACTACAACGTTTGGGCGAGTTGGCCCCCGTTTGAATGATATAGCATATTCAAAGAATTATCCTACTCTATACTATCACCTCTAAAAAACATACACTGTATAACAAAGAGACCAAGGCCTAGAAACGTAGAATAATCCTACACTATACAATAAAGAAATTACAGCCGATTATACCCACTGGGCATTATGGTTCGGTACAAGTGATAATAAAGCATACACAAACAACAAATTACATACACTGGGCAAATACAGCTCATACATCATGGACACGCACCAACTTAACTCCATTTTAACTATAATCTCTTCAGAAAATAGGATTGGCCGGATTTAGATAGCACAAATTTCAGTCTGCAAAATCTCCAATTCCTTCGTGGTTACCTTAGTGTCTTGTTTCATTTTTTGAGTCCTGCATCTAGTACCTGCATGTCTAGTCTCGACTTGTTGATTGTACGTTGACAATCATGTACACGTTGTCCTACCACCTCTAGTTGATGCTCGAGAACATCAGCACATTCCAATTCCAATCCATAATCATTCGGTAACGGCCATGCCGCACTGCTCGCAGATCTTTGTGTTGATGTCACTTCATCCTGAAATGTTTCTGTAAGTACACGTGACTAGGGCAAAAATATAGTTACAACAGTGAAGCGAGCAAGACACTATTTTGTACTACATGGCAAAATAGGACTAACAATAATGTTACACGTCATGAAGCATAAGCAGGTGATATTTTAAAAAATATAAAAAAGATAGTTTGTGCAGCCTGCATACAGAAATCTCTCTTAGCTCACCAGAGGAGCATGATGTTGGGGCCCAATCCAAAACACAGACAAGTTACAAATTTAGACAGCACATTGCGTATAAGTAAGCAAGCAGTTGGCCATTCTGTAGCTCAATTAAAGTCATAGGGAGCATAATGAACAGCAGAGGGTCTCATACAAACATACTACAACAAGCAAAACTATGCAATCATTAGCCTAGTATAAACTAGTTTATGAGCCTCATGCAATAATAGTTGGTTAATAGACTCCAAAGCTTCAGGCACACTTCGGCAGAGTAATTAAATGGTAAGGCCTTTAATTATGTCAACTAATAGTTATACAAGTACCCAACATCAGGCATGATTCTTTGGGCATCTCATTAACTGAGGACAAATAAAGCAATTGAAAAGAGCAAATTAACTATGCCTGAAACCAACAAGGAATTGAACTGTTGAGTTGCATACAGTGACTTACCTTAACAGGTTGAAGAGGCTCAGCGCAGCTCCTACTTCTCTTCCAAGGCTCCTTCCTAACATCTTGTACTTGGAAATCCTCAATCTTATCTTCATTGCACCCCCTCTGAAAGGTGACACAGACTAGTTACTCGTCTCCTTGGAAGATAAATATGCATACTTTCCAGTCTGTGAACACAAAAGGATGAGATTATAACAAAACAACACCACATAATGAAACATGCTACATCTCTTGCACTTGCACACAATGAAATGAGCATTTACTATGTCTGCACTATGTAAAAACTAGGCATACCTTCGAACTGGATCTCCAAGTACTCTTGGAGAGCCTACTTTAGTGTACAGCCAAACCTTTATGTCACCTATGAGTTAGACAAGGCCCCACCACAACAGCCCTTAGTGTTTAAATCGTTGACAAGCTCTGTTAGAGTGTTAGGTCAAGAACAACAAGTAATCAAAGCAAATAGTCCTAGTATGGCTGGCTGATGCAAACAAGCAATTGAACAGATGTGTGAGTAAATCTTACATATCAAGAAAAGAAGCAAAGAAGGAGGCTTAAAGACCATCACTTGACTGGCCAGATTTAAGGGGCATTCAAACATCATGTGCAACGTATGAACTAACATAAACATTGCATATTCCAGATTCTACAATGGAATGCACATGTATTAGGTATTTAGGTTATGCCATGTATGATGATGCCTAAATGTACACTATAGTAGGCAGGAGTGATTCATCATTGCACGCACAATTGAATTGCAGGTTAAGGGCCAGTTTGATTCCGCCTTTTCAGGGCTTATTGTCAAAATAAGCCATAAAAGATGTAAAGAAGTCATTTTTGAGTTATGTGCTTGTGCTTAACTAATTTTGCTTGGAGGGGGGTGTTTCGGGTAGAACCTCACTAAAAATTGAAGGGAAGGTGAATAGTGAAATGACTCTATTGTCTACCTATATTACACTCAAAATGCAACTGCTGACGCCTGTGTCACACCTGACCCTCAAGTAAAAACAAACACACAAGCATTCATTGCCATGCCCGCTTGCATCTCCTCTCCCCTTTCCCTCTACCTCGATCCCCTGCCTGCAGCACTAGGGTTCCTCCAGCGAGCCATCGCCACTGGTCCCATCTGGTCTGGTCCTCGACGATGCTATGTCCAGCTAGGCTACATGGCCGGTGGGTAGGGGCAAATCTCCCTGGCTGCTATATGATGCTTTCAGGTGGTGGTGCTATATGATAATAACCAGCAACTTGGACCATCGAATTTCAATAAATAATTGTTCTTCATTTAAATGTGGGTCATGCGTTCTTCGTTTAAATTAGGCAATGGGATCTTTATGAAAAACATTGACCAAAGTAGATTGTGCCAAGTAGATGGTATCTTTGTATTTGCATTTTGAGCAAATAGTGATGGTCTGTTTTCCTATCATATTAATTACTGCACTGGGTTCAATTTGTGATGTTTGCAAGTCAAATTAATTTTCATATTGGCAGCAAAATGAAAAAATATAATGCAATCTAGACTTTCCACTGATCATACCAAAGATAAGCTGAAAACGCAATGAAAAGAACTGGTTGGCTTATTACATGGAGCTTATATTCACAGGTGCTTATTTTCTTAGGATAACTCGTAATAACTGTCTCTAAGAAACTTGGCTAATAGAACTGACATACAAATAACATGTCACGATGATTGCAATGGAGGAGTGACGTACCATAGCACACTGTATAGGCTCACCGCTGCCTCTCCTTTTTTTTGCGATGTTCCACGAAATTGCCACATACATCTTGTACTTTTTCATTGTGTAACCCTATCTGCAAGTTCACACGGCTAATTTCAGACATCTCTACATAATACTACATTTCATATCCCTTGCGCATATTTAAACCACCAATTAACGATTGTGTGCATAGCATAAACTAGCCATGACTCTGTGTGCTGGACTAGCAGGCACTCTAAGGGAGCCTAATGTAGTGCACTGGAATTCCTACATGCCACCTATGATTTTGTGTAATGTACTGCCTCTGTTCCTAAATATATGTCTTCGTAGATATTCCAGTATGGACCACATACAGATGTATATAGATGCATTTTCGAGTGTAGATTCACTCATTTTGCTCCGTATGTAGCCTATAGTGGAATCTCTTGAAAGACATATATTTAGGAACGGAGGTACGAGGTAGTATCATGTATGACATCTACATATCTAATTTAGCAGCCAGTAGTAGAAATCATTGTCTGCACAAAGGGATTACTGGTTGAAAATCCTAGCAAAGCACGCTGGCAGGCGCAGAACAATACAAGGGAGATAGAGAGAGACGCACTTACAAGATCATAGCAATGCCTCAGTCCAGGATCTTGGTTGGCCAAGCTGTTAGATCCAGAAGAAACATCGTCCTTGTAGATTTTGTCAGCTGCATAACAGGTAACAGTGACCGGTTAGTATATTTGAAGTACATCGGACAGGTGATGCTGGACGGGTTTAAAGGTGACAAGTACCTACGCCGTGGCGGGTAATTGGCATCTCTCCAGATGGTGGGAATCAGGTTAGAAACATCAAGGGTGATGACACTGCACTGGCTGTCGGGGTGCGGTAAGGAGATATAGAACCGTCGAGTAGGGTGTTTGTGGAGCAGCTCCGGTAGGGTGGACTACGGTGTGGGCGAAGTGGATCTGTGGCCGTGGACAAGGGCGTAGGTGAAGCTGCTCTGGTGGTTGGGTTAAGGATGGTGTCGACGATGCGGATCTACGGCCGTGGACGGGGCGTCAGAAGCTGCTCCGGTGGTTGGGTTAAGGATGGTGTCGACGATGCGGATCTGCGGCCGTGGACGGGGCGTCAGAACATGCTCCGGTAGGTTGGATGAGGGTGCGAGGAAGCGGATCTGAGACCGTGGACTTGTGAGTTGGCAAAGCAGCCCCGGTAAGGTTGAGAATGGTATAGGCAAAGCTACTCCGGTAGGGTTGACGATGGTGTCGGCGAAGCGGCTCCGGTAGGGTTGAGGAAGATGTCGGCGAAGAGGATTAGAGGCCGTTGACGGGGGCGTCGGTGGGGCGGCTCAGGGGTTGTGGACGAAGCGTCTCCGGTGGGGAGTATGAATGAGCCGCTGCAGATGCGCGGCGGTTGACGAGAGTAATGGCGAAGCAGATCCGGCGCCATGGACAAGGCCGGCACTGAATGGGCTATGGTACAGTGGTGGATGAGCAGTCTACTTGTTTCTAGGGGAGGTGGGAGGGGTAGATGCGGCCACACAAGCAGATCCGGCGAGGTGGACACCGCTGGCAGTGAATGGGCTATGGTACGCCGGTGGATGAGCAGTCTAGGGTTTCGAGAGGGGAGGGGAGAAAGGGCGATGAAGTGCGGACGGCGTGATGTAAGATGCTCTGGTGCTGTGGAGTTAGTCGTTTTTGCGGGAGGGGGGACAGGAAATGGGGGTGTCATGTAGTGGGGAGAACCGGAAGTTACCAAAGCAGCCCCGACCTATTATGTAGATGAGGGCGGTATTGTAACTGTTGGTCTCCGTGCACCAAGGACAAAAGGGGAATTTCACATGCTAAAGACTAAGGTGGCGGAAATTTTAGAAGGAGGCGGGAGATTTTGCCGCACGCGGGATCGTTCGTATCCAGTTTCAACTAATTTTGGACCGTGCTAGCGGGAAGGTCATGCTAGACTGTGTACACGGGGCACGCGTCAGCAGTTAATAACTGATGTGAAGTCCACCCCAGAAAAAAAGACAATAACTCGGGATGATGCGCCGATAACTTGGACGTTCACACAGGCGCGGCCAATCGTACGGGTGTAGTGGCGCGTTCACAAAAAAAGGGATCAAACGCTCAGCCTATGTATTTCTCGTGTAAATAGATAATTTAGTGCCATTGGTTATTTACTTTAAACATAATGCATTGACGTGTTAGTGTAGAGGCGCACAAAAAGAAATGGATATTGTAGTCCGCTACTTAAAAGTGTTACCTCATATAATTACATAGCCTCCATTTCATAAATTGCGTACCCGTTGAATTCATATATGAATATTACATATATTACTTCAAAATAGGAACTTAAATCATCCAAGACTAATGAATTTGAATGCAAGAGTAATAATGGTGCATGTACATGATAGCTACATTGGTTGTTTGAAGAAACATCACCATAACTTTGGCATGCACAACTGAAAAGGTTTATTTAAATAGAAAAAAATGTGATATGTGAGTGTCCAATCTTTATAGCGTTGAATCGATATTGTACCTTTGGCCATGATACGAAGTAGATATTGACTTATGTTCAAGCGATGCACGTCCACGATCGCTAGATAGTGATATGTGAATGAATTGTGCAATCTCTCTCACACGCGTACATATCTCATTTCCCTGTGGGCATCGGAATCACACATGCGCACTTCGTGTATTTCTCTCCCTCCGCCAAGGTTAAATTCGTCTTTCTACCCCGTCCTAGAAGTCTCTCACACAGAAACAAACACGCTCTCTCTGTCTAACACGCCCACCCCTTTAATTCCGCCCACCCACAGCCACTAATGTCTCAAAGTATAATCATGTCTCTCACACATATGCCTAAGGTTAACTCGAGTTCCGGAACCATATGAATTCATACAATGGGATTCCAATAGAGCACCTTTTGTTTTGAGATTTATCTCTCTCTCTCTCTCTCTCTCTCTCTCTCTCTCACACACACACACACACACACACGCGCGCGCACACATAGTTTCTCGCTTCATTTTTTACGGCACTTGCATGCATGCCATTTGTTTATCTTCGTGATGCTTTAAGTATGCCTCACACAAATTCTATCTACCTATCCCTTAATATAGCTAGATATGTGCCACACAAACTCCTTCTCCCTACTAGCAAGATGCCCATGCGTTGCACGGAACATTAAGATGCATTTGTATGCGTAGTTTATCTTGTGGGAGAAAAGGATGAACGAGGGAATGCCTTATTTGCAAATGCGGAGAGGGGTGTGGGTATCTTTTTGCAAAATTGCCATAGTTTCCTTCCTACCCGTCGGATATAAATCGGATGGCCTATATTGCAGGATGGCAGGAACACCATCATAACCAACTCTATTTTTTATAAGAAGTAGAGATATGTGAGTGTCACTGTCCCCCCCCCCCCACACACACACACCCACACTTCCCAACACCGAAGGAGTAGGGTGACACCTCGATCTTGATACTAATCTATCGACTGGATTCTCCCTCAAACACACCCACACACACACACTACCCGACACCGAAGGAGTAGGGTGACACCTCGATCTTGATACTAATCTATCGACTGGCTTCTCTCTCAAACATACATACACACACTGCCCGACACTGAAGGAGTAGGGTGGCACGTCGATCTTGGTAATAATCTATCTACTCCTCTTTCAAACACACACACATACATACACACTCGCTAGTTGTGCCTCTATGCCTACCGCGCACACTCTCGATACGTCTTTCTCTCCCTCCCCCCCCCCAACAATGACGGCAGAAGGGTGACAACTCGATATGATCATAATCTGTCAATTGGTTTCTCTCTCAAACATTGTGTCTCTATCTATACCCCTATATAGTGTGTGAATAACTTTGAAAGTTGGTCGTTGGATGAAACCAATCCGACGGTACAAAGATGGCAAATCCGAGCACTACTTGCCATTGGATATGATCTACATTCCACCAGATTTTTCCACATGTAGAATCCACAAAACTCCACATGTAGAAGCATAATGCACAAACCACCAGAATCTCATGCGTGCAATGCACGTGTACCTTACTAGTACTAGCTGGTAGTATAGTAAGAAACAAATTCCGATTTTGGCACGAGCTCGTACTGCGGGAGCACCACAAGGCCTACCACAGGAGTTACATTTCCCTCTCAGGGCCGATGGGGCCGAATTTCAGTGGCTTAGTGCCCGTCCTATGAGTCAATGACATGCGGACCTTAAATGCGGCTGGCCCACATGTCATTCTCATGGTGGCGGCGTGGTTTGTGACTCACTCGTTTGAGATGAACCGGCCGGTGGTGGCGTAGCCCTAGCGAGGGTGCCACAGCTGGGCGTCGGGGCGTTATGAGGCGTAGATGGCCAAACCGGTGGGTACTACCTATAGTACAGAAGTACTCCAGCTGAGGATTGATGCCCGGGACGAAATGTGTCACATCCGCTGGATGAAAATTCAATGGTGCGGGAGTATGGATCGGAGCACAGCAGCGGAGCAGGCAAACCGTGTCCAATCAGGTGTGTCTGTGGTAGAAAGTTGATGGTCGCCGCAGTTCAGCTGGCCCGCATGTCATGCACACAAAGGTAGAGGAAAGGTGGGGCCGAGAGGGATGAGGCACACGTCAGGGGATGAGGATCCCCTGACGCGAACAACCCTACCATTCTATCACTGACATGTGGGACCACCAGGCGTGGGTCCCACCTGTCAACGAAGGAAAGGCAGGGCAAGGCAGTGATAGCCACGTCAGAGGATCCATGTCAACGTCGGGGGACATCGTGCCGTGGGTTGGAGCGACATCATGGGAATCGCGTGTGGGTGTGGCAGTGGTAGAAACAAGAAATGTGATGGTCGCCATGGTTCAACTTCCATGGACAAGCTATCATGTCTGCTGACACATGTATATCAAAACTAGAGTGTTTATATTTTAAGCACGTGAACAAGTATTATTCTACAGTACTACTTTGGATCCATTGCAACGCATGGGCCAGCACATTGGTAGTAGTAGTGTCTATCTCTATCTCTAGAAGCCTTCCCTCATTCATCCTTTTCTCTCACAAGATAAACTACTCATACAAATGCATCTTGATGTTCCGTGGAATGCATGAGGATGTTTCCTTGGGGGTCTCTCCAGTGTGGCGTGGCCGTAGTTGCAAGTTGGCGCCCCTCAAGATGCCGACGTTGAGGGGCACTCGGATTTCCTCCGATGAGCAGGTAAGATGGGTTTGATCATGTAGTAAATGCGTTCTAAAGACTACTTCTGTGTCCATTTCCTAATTCTCACCCTGCCCTTTGTTTCACAGGATAGGCTCGGTGCGAGTGGAGATTGGCTTGCATATGTACGGGAGGGTACCAACATCATTTTGCACAACATTTACAATGGTGACACCGTTCCCGTAGAACCTTTGTCCAACATTGGGATCAGCCATGCAACGGGCCACTGCATGAATTGGTATGATGGAACCACGGGTGAGATTGAATAAGATAGCACAAACCTTTCACATGGCGGTCAAAGGCGGACCATGCTGTCTGCGGCCGATTTGTTCTCGTACGAGTACGAAGACGTTGTGCTCCTTTCTAACCGCATCTTCGCGGTGACAAAACATGAGACTTATTTCGTATGGGACACATCCTACGATATACTCCCTCTCTCCCAGTTTATTTATTTTGAATATTTTTGTTTTATAAGTTTCAAATTCAAATTTAGAGCTCCCCATCACATGTTGAGATTACAATGTCCATTAAAATGTTGCGTGCATGTATAGTAAAGAAACAAATCTCGAGTTTGGCACGAGTTTGTGCAGCGGTAGCACCACAAGGCCTAGCGCAGGAGTTACATTTCCCTCTCAGGACCCTTGGGACTGAGCTTCTGCGCCTTACTACACCTGCCTTTGAGTCAATAACATGTGGACCTGATAAGTGACTGGTCCACATGTAATGCTCCTGAAGGAAGACGGGTAGTGGGACCGAGAGGGGTGAGTTGCAGGTTGGGGGACATGTGGTGTCATGGGTTCGAGCACCGTCGTGGGAATCGCATGTGGTTGTGGTAGAAACTTGATGCGCGCCGCATTTTAGGTGGCCCACATGCCATGCACACAAAGGCAGAGGGGTGGTGCGTCCGAGAGGGGTGAGGCACACGTCGGGGACGTGGTGCCGTGGGTTGGAGCGGCATCGTGGGAATCGCGAGTGGCAGTGGATGAAACGTGATTGTTGCCGTAGTTGAACTTCCATGGACAAGCTGTCATGTCTACGGACACATGCACTGCATACCGATCACTGGAAGGAGTAGCAGAGAAAGCTATATATGCGGATAAATAGTTCCTTATAGTCAAGCGTACCCACTCTACTACTTTGTTCCAAAGACATGCACACCATCGAAATAGTCCATCTATATCAATATACACCAAGAGGGAATAAATTTTTTTACAAGAGAGGAAATAGTTCATCCATCCATAATGCCCTCCTACTAGTGCAGCCTTTTCTTCTTCTTCTTCTTCTTCTTATTCTTATTATTATTCTTCTTCTTCTTCTTCTTCTTCTTCTTCTTCTTCTTCTTCTTCTTCTTCTTCTTGTTCTCATTTTCTGTGGGAGATGGCTTCGCAACAAGCTCTTTGGACCTTGCAGCTATCTCTAAACTCACACGGGCATCGAGGGCAGCATATTTTATCCGCTCGTACGTCAAGGGATAATTCTCCCATCCAGAGGACCTTAATGCCACCGTCTCGTCACCCTTCTGAAGATTTGTACCGAGCACAAAATTTGCTACGTCGAATAGGGATGGTGTCTGTTTATCACAATCTTCTACAGGAATTTTGATTATGGTTTGTAGGTTAGTGATGCTTTTCAAATAAAGGTTGTACGGCTCCAGCTTCTGTTTGTCCCCTTCGATGGTTGCCCCACATAAGTATACGTCCTCCCGAGACAAGAAATCATGAAGCTCACCTGGTATGGAGGGCGAGTGTATGATGTGGTACACTAAAACATCATCTTCGAGGCACAGCTGAAGGACGGCGGCGCGTTGGATCTTCCCAGTGGCACACTTCATGTACTCTGTGTCGAGACCGATGACCCTCATCTCTACCTTTTCGAGGGAGTTGGGTACATTGTTGATGCACTGCCAAACAACCCTTGGGTGGACGGTGACGGTGGCAACTATGCTCAACGAGCCTTGGACGAGGACATGTTGGACGCTAAAAACCTGCATCTCAATCTCTTTCGCCATTTGGAACCGCTGGAATGGAGGGCTATGGTTTGGAGAATTTGGATTAGATGGCTAGTCTAACTGAAGTAGTAGATGATTATTTAAAGAGGTTAAAACAATGTGAACGCAATGGGGTTTGGATGCAAATGAAGACGAAGGGGAGGTGAAGAAGCCGAGGAAAATCGGTTCCCGATGGAGAAGTAAATGGGAGAAGTGGCGTGCAGGCAATTGATTAGACGGGTAGGTAGACTAAACGAAAAGGCTATGCGGGTAGACAAATGAGTCGTACCTGTTCATATACGCGCCCATCCTTCCTGATAGGTGGGACCTATGCAAACATATAAAAAAATGTGTCGTAGCTGGTTCAGATGGATATTGGCGCGTGAGTGGGAGACACACTTTGCCATACTTTGCCATACAATGCTGCAAGATTCTCTGGTTAAGGAATAATCCCTCCGTTTAGGTGAGTAAGTCACCTTATGAAAATCAGGTTTTCCCAAAACCTTTAGGCGTGGAGCATTAACTTCTTGCTCGATCCCCTCCCAGCCTCGTTAGCCAGCGTTCTCTTCCTCTGCTGGCGTGTTCTACCTTTCCATTTTTCCTCTTCTCAAGTGTGGAACGATCTGCATGCCATCCTTGATGCACCAGAATGACCACTGCATGCATCACGGCAGGGCGTTGATTGGGCCTTCTTGGAGAGCTGAAAAGGCATCCTTATAACTACGTATTAATTGCTGATTTTGCTTCCATTTGTAACAGTGCCGTGGTTGGAAGTTTTGCTCGTCCCAGTGCTCTTTCTCGTCCAATATACAACCACCTAGGTTGCGCTCACCTAGACGGAGGGAGTACACGGTTATCCTCATCAAAGGCCCATCTTCGCGCTTCCGCGTGCATGAGAATTTGGTTCTGCTCGCAATATGGATGATACCTGGAGGATGAAGTGAATAGGCATGCTAGCACGGGAGACCTATTTCCGCTATACAGTACTGGAGTACTCATGTTCCTACTACTACTACTAGTAGTAGTAGTAGTAGTACAATTGTGGTACACTTGATGGTCAAAATACTATTCATCCAGTCCTCACAGTGAAGTGACAACACCCTCTGCCTGACACTAGTCTAGTCGACGTGTTCGGGTACCAAACTCAGCCTCACCCTGTGCACTGTGCAGTCTGTCACCATCGCTATACAGCACATTAGCATGCCTCGCCTCATCTTCCTCTCCCCTCCCATAGCACCACTCCATCTCCATCTCCATCTCTGTCTCCATCTCACTATGCCCCCATGTACCGTCGCCTCGCTCGCCTCCCCCAGCACCACTATTCCCTCGCTAGCCGCTCCAGCACCGACAGCCTTCTCCCCCGTAAATCAAGCCCCCCAAAAACCCCACCTTCCAAACTCCACCATGGCCAAACGAGAACCACGCAGCATCCATATGAGCCGCGATTGGAGCAATCTCCCCAGTGACATCCTCTACCATTGTTGTTCGTGTATGGATATGTTGAGCGCCCTGCGGCTGGTTGCATGCTCGAGGGACATGCACACGACCATCGTCGAAGCTAGGCCTAAGCTTTTCAAGACACCCTGCTTGCTGCTATCTGGTCTTGTGAGATTGGCTCACCATGATACGGAGGCGTACATGATGCCCCTCGACTTCAATTCGATCTCCATTAGCCGAAACTTCTTTGCAGGTATGTAGTGGGTCGATGTACATCATTTTCCTCGACTTTGATCCGATCACCATCGCCTGAAACTTCTTGGCGGGTATGTACTGGGTCGGCATGAACTCCCACTGGATGGTTGCCTTCAGAGAAGACGGTAAAAAGTTGGTGCTCGTGAACTTCCAAACCTCCCATGACATTATCCTTCCTCCGTTGGATTATATAGAGTTTTACCATCGCGGTCCAAGTCATCTAGATTACCACGTCAGTTGGACGGACCTTGTTTTGCAGAAGATTGTAATCTGCCAATTGCCCACACGACATGCTAATTACGCAGACTTCAAGCTAATTGCCTTGTTCGACCGTGGACTCGCCTATCTTTACGCCGGTGCCTTCTTTAGCTGGAGACAACTCGGCTCGCAGTGGATCATCGTCAAAGCTGATACACACTTCTGTGATGCTATTGAACACAATGGCATCATCTACGTGATCGACAAAGCAGATGGCACCATGTATTGTTGGGACGGCGCGTGTAAGTTGTTTCCGTCTCATGTTAATGATGACGCCATGACACTATTTGAACTTTTTGTGATGATTGGCATATCCCTGCTTGAGCAGAATTTGAGTAGAACTATGGCAATGTATTAGAGACGCCGTAAATCAGCTATATTTGGAATGAGTTATTCATGCGATTGTGACCATGTCATTACAGCCAATTTGTACCCCTGAATAATCAAATGGTTAGGAATATATGGATATTATCCTTATTTTACAGTAATCTATATACTACTACTAAATATGAGTGTGTATCAATGGCCATGTTAGTTTCCTCATTTTCATGATATAGAAACATGCACCACGCTGTTGGTTTCATCTAACCATACATTAGGAAAGTAAATGTGCATATGGAGAACTCTATATTTGGAAGTAGTGAAATCCTGCAATGCTTACCATGTGTACATACCTATATTCGCCCTTCAGCAATCAATGGCTAGAATAATATCCTCACAAAAATTTTGCCCACAGAACACGAGTATATAACAATGCATGGTCTGTTAGTTACCTTGAAGAATTTGTTTGTGAGGACAGAACATGATTACATAACATGCATGACATGGTAGTTTCCTATGAAGAATCGATTGCGAGATAACATGAGTATAACCATGCATGGCACTTCTATATTTTCGAACCCAGTATACATTTCCCTGTATTATCCTCCCAGTTCCAATAGGGACATATCAATGTTGTTTCTTGCATTATCCTACTCATACTCTAAACAATGCTGATTTTACATTAACAATGCCCGTCCTTTTTGATATGATGCAGTGTCCCTACAGTTACAGCCCTTTGCCAAAAACAGGGAAGCACAACTGGTTCCTCGCTCGATCAGATGACGGCAAAAAACTGATGATCATTCGGACACATGAGCTGGAAAAGTTATATTGCAAAAAACCCATTGTATACAAGCACCGTGAAATATGTGAGTATCCGGATAGTGGTTGTTACGTCTATGAGCAGGATACCAGTTTGTTGGGGCCTTCAAGATTTTTTTAGTTGGCGGCGGGTAAACAGCCTTGGTTCACACTCTCTGTTTCTCAGACTCAGTAATCCGATTAACCAGGAGATCACCGTTGGCAAGGACCTTGATGGTAGAGAGGCTCTGTTTGCTATGGAAAATTGTGTCTACAGGGCGAGCCCTAGGAGTTCGGGAGCAAACTCCCCTGATTGTCAACGATACAGCCTGCAGCCAAAAGAAGGTGAGAATGACAAAGGCATCCGGATTAACTTTGATCCTTGGATGTCTAAATTACGACAGGCAGTGATGTGGTTCAATCCTTTAGGTTGATAGGTAATTGGGCTGTTGCATCGAAAGGGTGGAGTACTGGTGTCTCCGGATCACTGGTCGCTGAAGCAGGGCTGCAAATTATGATGGTGTTGGATCATCTCTACGAATGACTTTGTTGTCTTTGGTGCTGGTTCTGGATGGGTAGTTCTTTATTTTGTTATGCATATTCCTTGTCATTTGGTCATCCTCATCTATGTCACTCTTACTATGTAATAGTTGACTCTGTTTAGAATGTCATTCTCGTCTGGATCACGAGAATCTGAGCTCTGCAGATGGGTGCGTTTTGGTGGTGTAGCAGGACTTCTTATGAACTATCTGATGGGGTTATGTACCTAGGGTAGGGTCACGGACCTGTCCCAAGTAACTTACCCTAGGACATCCCTAGAAGAGGTCGCCTTCCAGTCGACCAACGAGGACGCACTCGACCAACGAGGACACACTCGACTGTCCTGAAGGACTCGACCACGAAGACGCACTCGACCACCAGGAGGTCAAGAGGCACTCTGCACCGCAACGGTCTGTAATTAAGTAGACTTTATGATAGTAAAGGCACTTTATGTGGGGCGTTACCAGTAATGCCCCAGACTTAACTCACCTTAAACCTTCTCCTACGTGGGCTGGCTGGGGTCCTGGCGCACTCTATATAAGCCACCCCCCTCCACAGGCAGAGGGTTCGGCACCTTGTAATCCATACATTCATAATCCACTCGACCGCCTCCGGGCTCCGAGACGTAGGGCTGTTACTTCTTCCGAGAAGGGCCTGAACTCGTACATCCTTTGTGCTTACAACCTCTCCATAGCTAGGACCTTGCCTCTCCATACCTACCCCCCCGCTCTACTGTCAGGCTTAGAACCACGACAGTTGGCGCCCACCTTGGGGCAGGTGTTTTAGCGATTTTGTGGAGAAGTTGCGATTCTTCCGAGTATTTTCATCATGGTGTCTGCTGGAGTTTTGATCGAGGGTCAAGAGATCCGTCTCGGCACTCTCATCTTCATCGCCGACGACTCCGCATGGCTCCAAGAGGCTCCGCTCAACGTTGATGCGCTCCCCGTCCGCGGTGCGACGCATTTCCGCGCATGTGTCCGCGGCGTTCTGCTGCGGCAACCGTCGACCCAGTATCGGTCGGTTCCTTCCACCCTCCCGGTCTCTCGCCAGCGCAAGCGCTCGGGCCGGTCGAGGCTTCAGCGATGGGTGAGTCACGCGGTGGCTCGCCAGACGACCACTACACAAGTTGCGGCAATCGAGCCCAACGAATCTCTCTACGGCTTGTTCGATCAGTCGACTGGCTCCGGAGAGACTGCATCCGAGTGCGGAAGCAGTGATCCAGCGGCAGAAATCCTGATGGTCGACGGGCCTCATAGCCCTCCCGGCTTCGCCCGCGGTGGTGGAGCAGGCGACGGCGGCGACCCTGCTCGAGGTTACGAAGAGTACCAGCCCGAGCCGCTCGACTCTCTGCAAAGAGAAGAGCTTCGCCGCAGGAACGAGGATCCCCTGCGTATTCCTATCGCAGGAGAAACCCCTGAGGCTCGTGCCTTGGAGGAGGCGCGTCTGGCCAATTTGGCCGAGCGCACTCGACTGGAGAACCTTCAGCGAGCACTCGACGAGCGCGCGCGGCAACGAGTTCCCGACACCAGTCGACGTCAACTCTTCCCGCCGACTCAGGTATATCGAACCCCGATTCAGAATTTGGCAGCTGCAACCCGTATAGCAGAGTCCATTCAGCCTTCGCAGTCAGAAGCTGGCAGAGGTTTGCTGCAGATCAGGGATCTACTCCGGGCAGCAGGAGATCAGAATTCAGCCGTGTCTCAGTCGCGCAACAGAATTCACAGTCGATCTGTCACTGTGAATACGGTACAGTCGGCTCACAGCCCCAGATCGCCTCCGCGGCGCGAAGGGCGTGAGTATCGGCGAGATCAATATGGCGACAGGCTCGACCGAGATGATAGGCGTCGAGTGCCCTATTCCCCTCCGAGGGGTGGGTCTTACGCTCCTCGGCAGCCAGATGATAGGCGTCAGTACAGTACAGGGCGTAGAGTTCCAGTTGACCCCAGGGAGCCAGGCTTCGACGCGCGATCCATTATCGTGCAAGGGTTGGTCGACCGGAACAGAGCCCATCGTGGTGCACTCGACAGAGAAGTGCCCACGAGCAGTCGAGTACATGTTTCTGGTCCTGAATGTTTCAGCAGAGCTATCAGAGCCGCTGTTATTCCCCCCAATTTCAGGTTGGCAACAGGAGTCAGCAAGTTCACTGGTGAGTCTAAGCCTGAAACTTGGCTTGAAGACTACCGAGTGGCAGTTCAGATCGGTGGTGGGAACGACGAGGTAGCCATGAAACATTTGCCCCTCATGTTGGAAGGTTCTGCCAGGGCATGGTTGACCCAATTGCCTCCTAGCAGCATTTACACTTGGGAAGATCTGTCCCGAGTGTTCGTTAGAACGTTTGAAGGGACTTGCAAGCGGCCAGCGGGATTGACAGAATTGCAAGTCTGCGTGCAGAAAACCAATGAGACTCTCAGAGAGTATATTCAGAGGTGGATCACTTTGCACCACACTGTGGAAAATGTCTCTGACCATCAGGCAGTATGCGCCTTCAAAGATGGTGTCAAGAACAGAGAACTGAGCTTAAAATTTGGTCGAACTGGTGACATGACCTTGAGTCGAATGATGGAGATTGCTACCAAGTACGCCAACGGCGAAGAAGAAGACCGACTCCGAAGCGGCAAGCACAAGCCGAGTCAGTCGGAAAAAGGAAATTCCAGTCGGAAACAGAAGCGGAAGGCTGAACCGGCAGCTCCTGGAGAGGCTCTGGCCGTGACTCAAGGTAAGTCTAAGGGGAAACCAAAAGGATCCTGGAACCCCAAGAAGGTGAAGGATAAAGAAGGTAACGACGTGATGGATATGCCGTGTCATATTCACATGAAGAAAGATGAAGAGGGCAATATCATTTACCCAAAGCACACCACTCGCCAATGTTGACTCCTGATCCAGCAGTTTCAGGGTAAACAGTCTAAGGACAAGGAGAAGGAGTCGGACAAAGCCGAAGACAAAGAGGACAGTGAGGGAGGATACCCACATATCAACTCCACTCTGATGATCTTCGCAGATGTGGAAAGCAGAAGTCGACTGAAAGTAATTAACCGAGAGGTTAACATGGTTGCCCCAGCGAAGGCAAATTATCTGAAGTGGTCTCAAACACCCATCACATTCGACCAATCTGATCACCCGACTCATATTGCCACCCCTGGGAGGCAAGCGTTGGTGGTCGATCCAGTTGTCGAAGGCACTCGACTGACAAAGGTGCTGATGGACGGTGGAAGTGGGCTGAATCTGTTGTATGCAGACACGCTGAAAGGTATGGGCATTCCGATGTCCCGATTGAGCACGAGTAACATGAGCTTCCATGGAGTTATACCAGGGAAGAAGGCTGAGTCTCTCGGCCAGATTGCTTTGGACGTAGTATTTGGCGATTCAAAGCATTTCCGCAAAGAAAGGTTGACATTTGAGGTCGTGGATTTTCAAAGTGCATATCATGCCATTTTGGGGAGGCCAGCCTATGCACGGTTCATGGCTCGGCCATGTTACGTGTACCTCAAATTGAAGATGCCCGGTCCCAAAGGTGTGATCACTGTCACCGGAGATAGGAAAAAGGCAGAGGAGTGCTTTCAGAAGGGCTCCAAAATTGCCGATTCCCAAGTGACAGCGGTCGAGTTCGAAGAGTACAAGCAAAACGCAGATCCGAGTGACTTGCTGCGATCCAAGAAGCCCGCCACAGAATCTGCATTCCAGTCGTCCGGTGAGACGAAGCCTGTTCACATTCACCCGACCGACCCCGAAGCAGCTCCGACCCGCGTCTCCACAACACTCGACCCAAAATAGGAAGAAGCGCTCATCCAGTTCCTCCGTGAGAACTGGGACATTTTTGCATGGAAGCCCGCTGACATGCCAGGTGTTCCCAGGGGACTGGCTGAGCATCGCCTAAGAGTTGACAAGTCCGCAAAGCCTGTCAAAGAACATCTTCGGCGGTCCGCCGTCCAGAAGAGAAAGGCCATTGGTGAAGAAGTGGCTCGACTGTTGGCGGCAGGATTTATCCGAGAGATATTCCACTCCGAGTGGCTCGCTAATGTCGTCATGGTTCCTAAGAAGGACAAGTCGCTCCGAATGTGCATTGATTTCAAGCACATAAACCGGGCCTGCCCGAAAGATCACTTTCCTCTCCCTCGCATAGATCAAATTGTTGACTCGACCGCGGGATGCGAGAGGTTGTCTTTTTTAGATGCTTACTCCGGGTACCACCAGATCCGTCTGTATGGACCCGATGAAGTAAAAACAGCTTTCATCACTCCATTCGGGTGCTTCTGCTATATCACCATGCCGTTCGGCCTCAAGAATGCCGGAGCCACGTTTATGCGAATGATTCAGAAGTGTCTACTCACTCAAATCAATCGGAATGTGGAAGCTTATATGGATGATATTGTTGTCAAGTCACGAAAAGGTTCCGACCTGCTCGCTGACCTCGCCGAAACATTTGCCAACCTCAGAAGGTATGATATCAAGCTCAATCCATCAAAGTGCACATTTGGAGTTCCTGGTGGCAAGTTACTCGGTTTTCTCGTTTCCGAACGGGGAATCGACGCCAACCCAGAAAAGATTGGCACTATTCTCCGAATGAAATGCCCTGTGCGAGTGCACGATGTCCAGAAGCTTACTGGATGCTTGGCCGCATTAAGTCGATTCATCTCACGACTCGGTGAAAAGGCATTGCCTCTTTACCGACTGATGAAGAAGGCTGACAAGTTCGAGTGGACTCCAGAAGCTGATGCAGCGTTTGCCGAGCTAAAAGCTCTGCTCTCCACCCAGCCGGTGCTTGCTGCTCCAATCAGCAAAGAGCCTCTGTTGCTCTACATCGCAGCCACAGGACAAGTCGTCATTACTGTGCTAACGGTCGAGCGGGAAGAAGAAGGAAAAGCTCTCAAAGTTCAGCGCCCAGTGTATTATTTGTCTGAAGTCTTGACTCCATCCAAGCAGAGATATCCTCATTATCAGAAGCTTGTATATGGAATATACATGACCACAAAGAAGGTTGCTCATTATTTCTCTGACCATTCAATCACAGTCGTCAGCGACGCTCCACTATCAGAGATTTTGCACAACAGAGATGCAACTGGTCGAGTGGCCAAATGGGCGATTGAACTTCTTCCCCTTGATATCAAGTTTGAGGCAAAGAAAGCCATTAAGTCCCAGGCAATAGCAGATTTCCTAGCCGAGTGGATCGAACAGCAACAGCCGACTGAAGTTCACTCGGAGCATTGGACCATGTTTTTCGATGGTTCTAAGATGTTGAATGGTTCCGGTGCTGGGGTTGTCCTGGTTTCCCCCAGAGGAGATAAGCTCAGATATGTGCTCCAGATTCACTTTGATTCCTCCAACAATGAGGCAGAATATGAGGCCCTCTTATATGGGTTGCGCATGGCCATTTCACTCGGCGTCCGTCGCCTAATGGTTTATGGTGACTCGGATTTAGTGGTCAATCAAGTGATGAAAGAGTGGGACGTAAGAAGCCCAGCCATGACTGGATACTGCAGTGCAGTGAGGAAGCTGGAGAAAAAGTTCGAGGGGTTGGAACTCCATCATATACCCCGACTGAAGAATCAAGCAGCTGATGATCTAGCAAAGATAGGTTCCAAGAGAGAAGCCATTCCGAGTGGTGTGTTCTTGGAGCATATACATACTCCATCAGTCAAAGAAGATCCTTTCACCGAAGAAACTCCGCAGCCCAAGAGTGCCACAGATCCGACTGAAGTTGAAGTCCCAGCGGTGGTCGACTTGATCATGGAGGTTTTGGTAGTCATTCCCGACTGGACGATTCCATATGTTGCATATATCTTAAGGAAAGAACTTCCGGAGGATGAGGAAGAGGCTCGACAGATCGTCCGTCGATCTAAGGCCTTTACCGTCATCAAAGGACAATTATACAGAGAGAGCGCGACTGGAGTCGGACAGAAGTGCATTACACCAGAAGAAGGTCGACTCATCCTCAACGATATTCACTCGGGAACCTGTGGTCATCATGCGTCCTCTCGGACCATCGTGGCCAAAGCATACCGAGCCGGATTTTACTGGCCCAAGGCGAATGAGATGGCAAAGGAGATAGTAGATAAGTGCGAAGGATGTCAATTCTACTCGAATATGTCGCACAAGCCTGCGTCAGCTTTGAAGACCATCCCACTCGTCTGGCCTTTTGCAGTTTGGGGGCTGGACATGATCGGTCCTTTGAGAACAGGACGAAGTGGCTTCACGCATGTACTGGTGGCAGTCGACAAGTTCACCAAGTGGATCGAAGCTAAGCCAATCAAGAGCCTCGACACCGGTACTGTTGTTAGCTTCGTCAGGGAACTAGTATACAGATATGGAGTCCCGCACAGCATCATCACGGATAATGGGTCGAACTTTGACTCAGAGGAATTCAGGACCTTCTGCAACTCCCAGGGCACACGGGTCGACTATGCATCAGTCGCCCATCCGCAGTCGAATGGACAAGCAGAGCGAGCTAATGGACTGATTCTCAAGGGACTGAAGCCACGACTGATGCGTGATCTCAAACACGCGGCTGGAGCTTGGGTCGACGAACTTCCATCTGTGCTCTGGGGACTGCGGACCACGCCCAATCGGTCGACCGGAAGAACTCCATTCTTCTTGGTCTATGGAGCCGAAGCAGTCTTGCCGAGTGACCTTCTCCACAATGCTCCTCGAGTCGAAATCTACAACGAAGCAGAAGCTGAACAAGCGCGGCAGGATGCAGTCGACCTTTTAGAGGAAGAAAGGGAGATGGCTCTGATCCGCTCGACCATCTACCAACAAGATCTGCGCCGTTTCCACGCTCGAAATGTGAGAGGTCGAGCCTTCCAGGAAGGGGATCTGGTTCTCCGAGTGGATCAGCACAAACCACATAAGCTTGCTCCTTCTTGGGAAGGCCCTTTCATCGTCACCAAGGTTCTCCACAACGGGGCGTACCACCTTTACAACGTGGAGCATAATATCGACGAGCCCCGAGCTTGGAACGCGGAGCTACTCCGCCCGTTTTACACTTAAGATTGTATCACTCGGACGAGTTGCAATAAAGAACTTCTGTAATTCATGGGTTTAGAAATAATTGTGTCAGCACTTTTTCTTTTTGTCCACATAAAAACTCCCCCTCAGTGGGTGGCTTAGTTGCGAATCCGTTTCGCCTAAGTTTGGAAAAATCCTGTCGAGTGGTGAGCCAGACTCCCACTCGGAGGCTTAGCTGCGAATCCGTTTCGCCTAAGTTATAAAAATCCTACCGAGTGGAGAGCAATCCTCTCCCTCGGGGGCTTAGCTGCAGTCCAAGCACTCGCCTAAGATTATCAAAATCCTACCGAGTGGTAAGCCAGACTTCCACTCGGAGGCTTAGCTGCAGCCTCGTGCTCGCCTAAGTTATAAAAATCCTACCGAGTGGTGAGCAACCCTCTCGCTCGGGGGCTTAGCTGCAGTCCAAGCACTCGCCTAAGATTATCAAAATCCTACCGAGTGGTAAGCCAGACTTCCACTCGGAGGCTTAGCTGCAGCCTCGTGCTCGCCTAAGTTATAAAAATCCTACCGAGTGGTGAGCAACCCTCTCGCTCGAGGGCTTAGCTGCAGTCCAAGCACTCGCCTAAGTTTATCAAAATCCTACCGAGTGGTAAGCCAGCCTTCCACTCGGAGGCTTAGCTGCAGCCTCGTGCTCGCCTAAGTTACAAAAATCCTACCGAGTGAAGAGCAATTCTCTCCCTCGGGGGCTTAGCTGCAGTCCAAACACTCGCCTAAGATTATCAAAATCCTACCGAGTGGTAAGCCAGCCTTTCACTCGGAGGCTTAGCTGCAGCCCAGTGCTTGCCTAAGTGGATTAAAGAATAAGTCGATTGCGGTACAGGCACCTTGTGTTGGACCTGCAAAAGACATTTTGAGCCGAAGGCAATCGTATTCAAGCGCCAAATTCAAAGTTTGAATCGATGTCTAAAGGAACCGAAAGTGCCCAGGCGTCAAGCCTGTTAAAGTTTGTCGGATACAATTCCACTCGGCATACCGAGGCAAATTTAAAAAGAGTCGAGCCAGAAGAAGTTTTTTACCCTTCCTGTGGAGGGCTGGAAGGTGCGACGAATTCATCAAGGTCAATCCCGTCGGCGATCCGAGTGGCGGCTGCAAGAAAAGTCTCCATAAAAGACCTGAAGTCGTGCTTCTTGGTATTGGCCACCCGAAGAGCCGCCAGCTTCTCCTCTCGTGCATCTTTGCAGTGGACTCGGGCCAGACACAGAGCGACATCTGCACCACACCGAGCCGAGGACTTCTTCCATTCCTGCACTCGACCAGGGATCGTGTTCAAGCGGGCCATTAATGACTCAAGGTCATTCTGAAGTGTCTCCTCAGGCCAGAGCGTCGAGTCGATGCGAGATGTGGCGGCCTTCAGCCTTGCGAGATAATCCACGACAGCTGCAACGCGAGACTCCAGTCGGAAAATATCCATGGCAACCTCATCATTCACCGGGGAATTGACAGGATCAAGGTTTGGCTCCAGTCGACTGGTTTCTTCTTCAAAGTTTTGACAAAATTCTGCAAGGGGGATCACTAAATTAAGGGGATAGTCGAATGGAAAAAGCCACAGTCAGAAATATTTGCCAAACATGGAAGTTTACCTTCGAGCATAAGAAACAGCTTCTTGGCAAAGCCACTCAGGAAGGCCTCCAGCGCAGTCTTCTTCTCAGTCAATTTGCTGACTTGATCCGTCAAGGCAGCTTTGTCAGTTCTCAGTTGACTGACTTCTTTGTTGGCAATCCCAAGAGCAGTTTTCAGGTTGGTATTGTCTTGTTCAAGCTTGGTGACTGAAGCTAACTTCTCGTCAGCAAGCTTGATCTTTTCAGCTAGCTCAAGGTCTCTCTTCTGCTGGGCCTCCCTTACCTTACCTGCAAGACACAGCAAGATCAGAAGTTGAAACAAGCAAGAGGAAAAGCAGTCGTTAAGGTCTCACCAAACATACCTTCAGTCTCCTCCTTCGCCTTTGTCAGCTTCTCCTGAACCAGCTTCAAGCTCAGCTCGACTTGAGTATGTTTCTGTTCTAGCTCTAAGTAGCGAGCCACAAGATCACAGGAGTTCTGCGAAGAACCAATCGACTAAACGTCAAAAATAATTCACTTCCGAGTGAAAAAGGGAAAAACACACGTTTCTGAGACTACAGCCGAATACAAGTATTCGACCGTAGTCTCGGGGACTACACCCAGTGGGTGCACTCAGCGTGCCCCCACTAATCCTGTCGAAGACAAAGTCGACCAGTCGACCTCAAAAAAAAAAAACAGTGTGCGAAACGTATTCTCTAAGACTGTGATCAACTGCAAGCAGTCGACCACAGTCTCGGGGACTACACCCAGTGGGTGCACTCAGCGTGCCCCCACTGGTTTGCGAGATCCAGTCGACCAGTCGACTGACAGAAAGATTGACATTACAAAGCCTAAGGCCGACTGCCAACAGTCGACCTTAGCCTTGGGGACTACACCCAGCGGGTGCACTCAGCGTGCCCCCGCTAACACGGAGTTCATTCGACATTCCCAGTGGGTGACTAATATAAATCCCAGAAAAGGAAAGTTTTTGGTAGCATATCCAACAGAACAAACAGCAGTCGACTGACCTGGACATTGCTTTGGAGGGCAGAGCTGGCGTCATAAGCTGCCTGGCTCGCATCCCGGATGGTCTTCAGCTGCTCCATCATGAGTCCCGCCTGGCGTATCGCTTCCTTCGCCGCACCAGCTTGGTCCTCTGGGACGTGGTGAGTCGTGAAGAGAGAGGGCTGCTGAGCACTCGTCAGTGGAGTCGCGAAGGTCACCGTGTGTCGAGTGGTGTTCTCTCCCTCCACCGTCAGAATTTCAGGCGCTGACACATCCTGAGGCACCTTGCTGGCGGGCGCTTTTCGACTCCTCCTGTGCTTCAGCGGCTCTTCATCCTCATCATCATCAGGAAGATCGATAACAGTGTTGGGCGGAGCTGCGGAGAAGGGTCAGGATCAGAGATCGCGAGTCAGTCGACTAAGAATGGTATTAAGAACACAGCACCTGGATTCGAAGTTGCGGCATCCTCCATCTCGTGGTCATCGGCCCGGGCCGAGGTCTCAGAAGTAGCAGCACTGCAACTCCAAAGGATCAGTCGACTAACATCAGTGTCGACCAGAGATAAAGTTCGCATAAGAATAAGAAAATATGAACAACACAATTACCCTGAAATGGTGGGGATGGACACCTTCATCTTCGGCAGAAGCTTGGTCGGTTTCGATGAGGCCGCCCTGGGCTGCTTCGGCGCCTTTTCAGTCGGCGCCGGAGAGGTGGTCCGAGGGCGCTTGGTCGACTGGGCAGCAGTCGCTACCCCCTTACCACGTTCGGTCGAGGGGTCGTGGACAAGTTTCGACCGCCTTTCTGAGCGCGGTGGAACGACCTCCTCCTCCTCTTCTTCCTCGTCCTCGAGGTCATCTTCATCACCTTCATCATCATCATCGTCGTCGTCATCCCCTGCAGCATCCGAGTCCCATTCCTCCTCTCCCTGGCTCTCGCCCCCGCTCGCCTCGCCTCCGCTCGCCTCGCCCCCGCTCGCCTCGCCTTCTTCAGTCGAAGCTTGTGCCCCATTGGGCATCGAGTACAGCTCGGCGAAGGCCTAGCAGTCGCCCAAACAACGATCAGTCGACCAGTCGACAGGATCGGCAGAAATGGGTACAACAAAGACACGACGGAAAGCAGAGCAAGTATACCTTGTTTGGGACGCTGTCGTGGTCGAGTGGAGGAATCCTTCTGGCTCCGCGCGGGTTGTCCTTGTTCCCGGTAACGGCTACCATCCACCTTTCCAGAGTGACATCGTCGACTTCTTCTGGATGGACTCTGGTCTCGTCCGCGGGCCGACAGTACAACCACATGCAGTGGCTCCGGAACTGGAGAGGTTGGATGCGGCGCTTGAGGAAAACCTCCAAGAGGTCCATGCCTGTCACTCCGTCCCGAACCAGCTGCACCACTCGCTCCATCAGCATCTTCACGTCGGCTTTCTCCTCCGGAATCAGCTTCAGAGGGGAGGGCTTGTTCACTCGGTCCATGGTAAACTGAGGGAGCCCACTCGACTGTCCTGGCGTCGACTGGACCTGGCAGTAGAACCAAGTCGACTGCCAGCCCCTGACGGACTCGGGAAAAGACATGGGCGGGAAGGTGCTGTTGTTCCTCACCTGAATCCCCAGGCCCCCACACATTTGGACGACTCGGGTCTTCTCGTCACCTGGGCTCGCCTTCTTCACGGTCTGAGAGCGACACGTGAAGATACGTTTGAACAAACCCCAGTGCGGTCGACAGCCCAAGAAACCCTCGCACATGGACACGAACGCAGCAAGGTAGACAATGGAGTTTGGGGTAAAGTGGTGGAGCTGCGCTCCAAAGAAATTCAGGAAACCCCGGAAGAAAATGCTCGGCGGCAAGGAAAACCCCCGATCGACATGAGTGGCCAGGAGCACACACTCACCCTCTTCTGGCTGTGGCTGCCACTCCTTCCCCGGCAACCTCGCAGCTCCGTGAGGGATCAAGCCCTCGTCGGCCATGTCGAGGAGGTCCTTCTCCGTGATGGTCGACTGGATCCAGTCGCCTTGGACCCAGCCTTTCGGCAGGCGGGATCTGGACGAGGATCCTCGGCGACTGGTGGATCTCCCCTTCGCCTTCTCCGATGCCGACGCCTTCTTGGCACGCTCCAGCGCCGCCGTCTTCTCCTTGGCCATGGTCGCCGGTGGGATGCACGAAGGGGAGCGGTGCGGAGGCGAGAGCAAGCACGCTGAGCAGGGAGGAAGGGAGCAGAGGGAGAGAGGGAGAATGCGGAGGCGCAGCGCAGAAATCCTCGCCGGGCACATTTATAAGGTCCCTTCCGAGTGGCTGACATGTGGGCCCGGTCGATCTAATCATATCTTTGAGCAGTTATGAGGACTGGATACGTGGCGAAAAAGGCGGCGCGGAGATCGAGGCGTCTACGCCCCGTCCCATCCGAACGCCGCGGTCCGCCCCTTTTCGCGCGCGCCCCCAAATTTCGCACCCCGCAGAATCCGCGAACAACAAATCTGCCTGTCAGACGCAGCGATTCCGGCGATCCGTCGCTCGGAGATCGACGAAGCTCGAAAGATCACTCGACGCAAAAATAGAATGGATCGAGTCGACCGAAGACGAATTGCTCCTTATCAACGGAGAGATTCTTTGATCCAGAACAGCGCACAACTAGAGCGCAAAGGTTAATCGGAAACGACATCAACTCCTTCTTCACTCGAAGCCTCAATCCATTCGGGGGCTAATGATGGGGTTATGTACCTAGGGTAGGGTCACGGACCTATCCCAAGTAACTTACCCTAGGACATCCCTAGAAGAGGTCGCCTTCCAGTCGACCAACGAGGACGCACTCGACCAACGAGGACACACTCGACTGTCCTGAAGGACTCGACCACGAAGACGCACTCGACCACCAGGAGGTCAAGAGGCACTCTGCACCGCAACGGTCTGTAATTAAGTAGACTTTATGATAGTAAAGGCACTTTATGTGGGGCGTTACCAGTAACGCCCCAGACTTAACTCACCTTAAACCTTCTCCTACGTGGGCTGGCTGGGGTCCTGGCGCACTCTATATAAGCCACCCCCCTCCACAGGCAGAGGGTTCGGCACCTTGTAATCCATACATTCATAATCCACTCGACCGCCTCCGGGCTCCGAGACGTAGGGCTGTTACTTCTTCCGAGAAGGGCCTGAACTCGTACATCCTTTGTGCTTACAACCTCTCCATAGCTAGGACCTTGCCTCTCCATACCTACCCCCCCACTCTACTGTCAGGCTTAGAACCACGACACTATCATGTCTTGTTGTTTATGTCTGTAGTAGTCACTAGTCAGTGTTTGAATGTCGTATATATCGTTGTTTCAAACTGTTTATTGTCTCGAACTACTGGTGGGCTAAATGAGGGCATCACCATTCTCCACTGTTCAGAGTATATCTCCTTTTTTCAAGTTATCTAATTTGAGCTCAGTGTCTTTTCGATGATGTACACTTGTTTGGGCTAGTGAGGTGTCGTTGAATATATGGGCCGAGTAGTAATGCAATGCCAAACAGGTCAATTATGATTCTCAAGTCGGGCTGTCAAAAGAACCTCAAAAAAAGGTCGGGCTCTCCAAAAAAGAAAGAATAAGGACTCTTGGGTCGACATGTGGGCGCCACCGGTGTTTTCGTGCGCTTGCGCGCCGAGAGCATATTGGCGCGTGCTCGAAATTCATGCTACCTTTTCATCCCCAATCTCCCGCCCCTCCCCCACCTCTGGAATCTCGATTCCTACTCTAGTTCCCCCAAATCCCTCTCCTGTACTCCCTGTACTCAAGCACACTATCATGTCGCTGGTCAACGCGGATCTCCGAGCCAGAGATCCTGAGGTTCGTCCTGCCTTCGGTCGTTGCGTGTTGTCGCTCAACAGTGGCATGGCGGCGCTTGACGACCAGTTTGCCGGCAAAGTGCTGATGGTAACCATCAACGGCGACCGGCCTCCCGTCTCGCCGGACGACCTTGTCAAAGCTCTTGGCATTGCGCACGGCATCCAAATAAGTGACTTGCTCGTCGAAGTCTGTCCGCCACCGGCTGATTTCTTTCTCAGGTTCCAGACAACTTTCGACTGCAATCGTGTGTTCGAATCTTCCTGGCGTTTGTTCGGCAATGGCGCGCTGGTGAGCTTTGATCGGTGGCACCCAGGATGGGGCTCGGTGCCCTTTGAGCATGAGTTTTTAACAAATCTTACCTTCCACGGCATGCCTCGACGTGCTTGGAACAGCGAGTCCATGAATGAGCTTATCAATGACCTTGGAGGTGAGCTTGTAAGTATGTCTGTTCCTCCAGACAGCTGGGCTCTGACGGTTATGGCATGGATGAAGAAGCCGTCCACCATACCGAAGGTGATTGGTGTTGAGATACCAGTGCAGGAACCAGGGTTGTACTATTCGTCGCCACCAAGGCCGCTGGGGACCACGTTAGGGATGTACCTGTATTGAGTGTTCGTGCATGTCAAAGAAGTGGTCAATCCATCAATCGAAGTCCTGCCGCCGCCGCTGGTGCCAGGGTCCGTCGACGACATCCATTACAGGAGTCAACGTTAGACTTTCCCCGTGTTGCTGGGAATGATGGATGGCACAGGGCCTACTCCATCGCGTGGCAGAGGCCACTACTTCTTTGGGAGAAGAGGCAGGGCTGGCTGCCTGGATGTGCTCTAATTTGAGGTAACAACTGAATCTTGTCAGATACTAGTTAAATCTGAGCTATGGGTGTGAAGCACTGATATGCCAGTACATTTGATTGTGACTTGTACCTGAACTTTTGTACCTGAACTTTTTTTAGAAAGGGTTGTACGTCAACTTAATGTGCTAGCAGAACTTATTGTGTTGTCTGTCTGTTTTCTTTGCACAACATTCAAGATATTTCCCTGTCATTGATAAGAAGATGAACCATTATGTACGACTTCGTTGGTTTCAACATAGCCCTACCCGTAGCGATCCACTGCTTCCATCCGGATTGTGCCGCCTGCGTGAAATTTTTGTATGCAAGTTCAGTGTGCTATGATGTTCTATATGATTGTGTCAACTATATAAGTTTTTACTGAGCATCAGCAATGCATATGGCTGAAAGGTGTATTTACGAGCATCGACCGATGGGTGTCTCTCTCTATCACACATAGACACACACACACACACGCGCGCACACACGCACACATGCACACATGCACAAGTGGGACCCGTTGAATTATTTATTTGCTCATGACAGCTTTTAATTAGGTTCCACTGTAATCTAACTTTTTTCTTAAGTTATTAATTGAGCTCAGTGACTTCAAAAAGTTGTACAGAAGCCTTGTTTGGGCCTTTCCGTCGTCGCTGAATGTGGGCTGAGTAGCCATGTTAGGTTGTACTGTACTACAAAGGCTTTTTTCAACATCAGCAATGCAACTGGGCCGACAGTTGTACACAATATCCGGGTCAACTTGTTATATTCTCCGCCCCGCTGGGCTACAAACTTTCCTAGGAGGTATGCATTAGGCTTAACAAGAAAATGGACTTTAAGAAATAATAAATGGGATGTAATTATAATAACTAGGCAGTAACTATGCACCAAACGCGTAATTAGTTTAAAAACTATATTATTTTTGGAATTTAGAAATTTTAATTTCATTACTTTTTGCGCGCGCAATATTTCATTGGATTTTAACGTAATACAACTTTATTTTGAAATTATATTTAACCTGACTAGAAATTTCGGATAAAAATATTTCGGATAAAAATATTTCGGATCCCATCAAAATGTGGGAATTTTTTTTAAGTTCTGTTTTGAGCGGTTATTTGAAATTATTAATCGTTGTCCTAGCTAGAAGTTGGGCTATACTTTTAACAAACTGTAAATGGGTTGTACTAAATTCCATTAGAATTAAAGAATGGGTTGTACATTCTTACAAATCGCAAATGGGCTATATGTTCTCTGCCAAATCTGAGCTGTGGGCCTACTAAGTTGACGTGTACCAAGGGCTTTGTCAACTTAGTCAATATAAACGATTCTAGCTGCAGTGACCGTACGATGTCCATCCAACGGCTGTAGTGCTTCTTCAACCTCTGGTCTTCTTGCTCCAGCCGTCCAAAGCAGCGCCGGTCGTGCTGCGTGCTCCTGCCTCCCGTTGCCGGCTCTGATGCCACGGAGGCCTCACCAGCCCGTACTACTCCCACCGCTGGCTAGGCCATCCCTCTACTCACCCACACCCCCTGTTATTCTGCGGCGATGGCAGCCTCACACCGCAGCCGAACCAGTGAATCCCTCGTACTCCTCTCCGCGCGGGCTTCCACTGCTGCGTCTTCCCTGGCTTTGCGTCGTCCCCTTCCTAGGCCTCGCCGTCGTCCACTGCCCTGGTGCTCTCGGCGCGGCATGGTCAATGTGGTCAATGACCGACTTCCATCAGAAGAGTACTGTATGTGGAGAGGCTGACAGCTGGGTCCACGGCGTCCGCAAGGAAGTGCCTCCTTATTATACGCGCAAAATAATTATTCCTCCACCTGACAGCAGGGACCCACCGGACGGGCCACCTTATTTCATGAAAAAGCGTTTCCCCCTGACTGCTGGGACCCACTAGCTACATCTTCACACGCAAGGAAGTGCGTCCGGGCAAAAAAATGATTCGCCCCCCTGAATACTGGGACCCATCAGCTACATCTGCGCACGCAAGAAAGTGCCTAACAGTCGGGACCCACCTGGTCAAAGCGTACGTAGCGTTGTCATTCTGGTCGCGAACGTGTACATACATATATACTGGTCAATGTAGAGGCGTGCATGTGTCATAGTAGAGGTGTGCACGTAGCATGTACACGTACGTACAGTGGCCAGGGTGCAAGAAAGAAAATACGGCCACGTACGTACATACGGGCAGGGTCTCGAATGCCTACTCGCGCATATATACGTACGGCTAGGACTCGTGTACATGGCTGGGTCGGAACGGAGAAATAGCATCGTCGTCGTGTTCATGGGGAGCCAACCGGCTGGGTCGGAATGGAATGCATCGTCGTGTTCATATGGAGGGCTTGGATGGAACAGGCGATGGAAATGAGGCCTAGCGTATCGCAGAACGGAGGAAACAGCCTTGTGTTCGACCAGCCACGTTCGAAATGGGATCCCGTTCATCGGGAGGGGTCTGGCGTATTGCAAAACGGAGGAAACGGACCTCCTACAGTCGAAACGGGGGTCCTGTTGATCGGGAGGGGTGTGGCATACCGCAAAATGGACGAAACGGACTTGTGTTGGAGCGCTACGGTCGAAACGGGGGTCCTGTTCATCAGGAGGGGTGTGGCGTACCGCAAAATGGGACTCCACGGGATACTGTTCATCTCCACCGTCGACCTCCTCTAGCCTCCACGGGCTACTGTTCATCCACCGTTGACCTCCTCCAGCCTCCACCTGTGACTGTTCATCCACGGGCTCCTGTTCATCCAGCCTCCACCGCGTGCTACTCCAACGGCTACTGTTCAACCACCCCACTCCACGGGCTCCTGTTCAACCACCCCTCCACGAGCTACTGTTCATCCACCCCTTGAGCATCTACTGTTCATCCAGCCCTCCACGGGGTCGTCCTGTTCATCCAGCCCTCCACGGGGTCCTGTTCATCCAGCCCCAACAGGGTCTTGTTCA
>NC_057807.1:379285446-379299501 GCF_018294505.1 Triticum aestivum
TCCAAACCCCCCTGCAACACTCACTGTTCATCCAGAGGCAGCATCGATCGGCTTCAGTTAGTAGCGGTAGCGAAGGAATCGCTCTATCGCTCGGGTTCAGTATCGTGTAGCCTGCAGTGCAATCGCTTGGGTTCAGTTAGGCGACGCCTCGCTCAGGTTCAGTTAGAGCCCAAGGCCTCGCACACATGCGCGTACGTGTACGAGAGAAACACGCATCTCTCGGCCCCCGACCACCCACCGTAACCGGGAACTCCCCGAAATTTTCCTCGCCCTCGCTTCTACCACGGTTTTTTCCGTCATGGACAGCCCAAAGAATGGCATGCAGCTGCATCTCCGGCCCGCCCAGGACGAAAAGCCAATTTTTTGTCATGATTTTTTGTCATGATTTTTTGTCATAGAAGTAGGAGCCCGCCACATCTATGATGATACTGGGTTTTGTCACAATTATCGTCATAGAAGTGTCATAAGTATGACAGAAAAAAAATTCGTTCGGCCCAAAATGTCACGGATGTGTCTTTTTTTGTAGTGGTGGGTGTGATAGTGTACCACATGCGCCAGCAACTGCAGACATTGTGAACGTCTGGTAGCCGCGTGTTGATTACTACTCAATAGTTCAGTGTGCATGCTTTACGGCTTAGAACCGGGACTTCAAAGACGTTTTGAACGTCATGGAGCATATGAGATGTTCCAAGAGTTGAAGTTAATATTTCAAGCAAATGCCCAAGTTGAGAGATATGAAGTCTCCAACAAGTTCTATAGCTTTAAAATGGAGGAGAATAGTTCTATCAGTGAACACATACTCAAAATGTCTGGGTACCATAACCACTTGACTCAGTTGGGAGTAAATCTTCCTGATGATAGTGTCATTTACAAAGTTCTTCAATCACTACCACCATGCTATAAAGGCTTCTTGATGAATTATAATATGCAAGGGATGGAAAAGACAATTCCCGAGCTCTTCACAATGCTAAAGGCTGCGGAGGTAGAAATCAAGAAGGAGCATCAAGTGTTGATGGTTAACAAGACCACTAGTTTCAAGAAAAAGTGCAAAGGGAAGAAGGGGGACTTCAAGAAGAATAGCAAGCAAGTTGCTACTCCAGGGAAGAAACCCAAGTCTGGACCTAAGCCTGAAACTAAGTGCTTCTACTGCAAAGGGACTGGTCACTGGAAGCGGAACTGCCCCAAGTATCTGGCGGATAAGAAGGATGGCAAAGTGAAATGTATATTTGATATACATGTTATTGATGTGTACCTTACTAATGCTCGTAGTAGCGCCTGGGTATTTGATACTGGTTCTGTTGCTCATATTTGTAACTGGAAACAGGGGCTATGGATTAAACGAAGATTGGCTAAGGACGAGGTGACAATGCGCGTCGGAAATGGTTCCAAGTCAATGTGATCGATGTCGGCACGCTACCTCTACATCTACCTTCGGGGTTAGTTTTAGACCTGAATAATTGTTATTTGGTGCCAGCGTTGAGCATGAACATTATATCTGGATCTTGTTTGATGCGAGACGGTTATTCATTTAAATCAAAGAATAATGGTTGTTCTACTTATATGAGTAATATCTTTTATGGTCATGCACCCTTGTTGAGTGGTCTATTTTTGTTGAATCTCGATCGTGGTGATACACATGTTCATAATATTGAAGCCAAAAGATGCAAAGTTAATAATGATAGTGCAACTTATTTGTGGCACTGCCGTTTAGGTCATATTGGTGTAACGCGCATGAAGAAACTCCATGTTGATGGGCTTTTGGAATCACTTGATTAGGAATCACTTGGTGCTTGTGAACCATGCCTCATGGGCAAGATGACTAAATTAAACTCCGTTCTCTGGAACAATGGAAAGAGCTACTGACTTATTGGAAATAATACATACTGATGTATGTTGTCCAATGAGTGTTGAGGCTCATGGAGGGTATCGTTATTTTATGACCTTCACAGATGATTTGAGCAGATATGGGTATATCTACTTAATGAAACATAAGTCTGGAACATTTGAAAAGTTCAAAGAATTTCATAGGTGAAGTGGAAAATCATCGTAACAAGAAAATAAAGTTTCTACGATCTAATCGAGGAGGCGAATATTTGAGTTACGAGTTTGGTCTTCATTTGAAACAATGTGGAATAGTTTGACAACTCACGCCACCTGGAACACCATAGCGTAATGGTGTGTCCGAACGTCATAACCGTACTTTATTGGATATGTTGCGATCTATGATGTCTCTTACTGACTTACCGCTATCATTTTGGGGTTATGCTTTAGAGACGGCTGCATTCACGTTAAATAGGGCACCATCAAAATCCTTTGAGACGACACCATATGAATTGCGGTTTGGCAAGAAACCCAAGTTGTCATTTCTTAAAGTTTGGGGATGTAATGCTTATGTGAAAAAGCTTCAATCTGATAAGCTCGAGCCCAAATCGGAGAAATGCGTCTTCATAGGATACCCAAAGGAAACTGTTGGGTACACCTTCTATCACAGATCCAAAGGCAAGATATTCATTGCTAAGAATGTATCCTTTCTAGAGAAGGAGTTTCTCTCGAAATAAGTGAGTGGGAGGAAAGTAGAACTTGATGAGGTAATTGTACCTTCTCCCGAATTGGAAAGTAGTTTATCACTGAAATCAGTTCCAGTGATTCCTACACCAATTAGTGAGGAAGCTAATGATGATGATCATGAAACTATAGATCAAGTTACTACCGAACCTTGTAGGTCAACTAGAGTACGGTCCGCACCAGAGTGGTACGGCAGTCCTATTCTGGAAGTCATGTTACTAGACCATGATGAACCTACGAACTATGAGGAAGCAATGATGAGCCCAGATTCCGCGAAATGGCTTGAGGCCATGAAATCTGAGATGGGATCCATGTATGAGAACAAAGTGTGGACTTTGGTGTACTTTCTCGATGATCGGCAAGCCATAGAAAATAAATGGACTTCAAGAAGAAGACTGATGTCGGTGTCAAAACCGGCGGATCTCGGGTAGGGGGTCCCAAACTGTGCGTCTAAGGCTAATGGTAACACGAGGCGGGGGACACGATGTTTACCAGGTTTGAGCCCTCTCTATGGAGGTAATACCCTACTTCCTGCTTGATTGATCTTGATGATATGAGTATTACAAGAGTTGATCTACCACGAGATCATAGAGGCTAAACCCTAGAAGCTAGCCTATGATTATGATTGTTCCTGTCCTACGGACTATACCCTCCGGTTTATATAGACATCGGAGGGGGCTAGGGTTACACAGAGTTGGTTACAGAGAAGGAGATCTACACATCCAAATCGCCAAGCTTGCCTTCCACGCAAAGGAGAGTCCCACCCAGACACGGGACGAAGCCTTCAATCTTATATCTTCATAGTCCAACAGTCTGGCATAAGCATATAGTCCGGTTGTCCGAGGACCCCCTAATCCAAGACTCCCTCAGTAGCCCCTGAACCAGGCTTCAATGACGATGAGTCCGGCACGCAGATTGTCTTCGGCATTACAAGGCGGGTTCCATCTCCGAATACTCCAAGGTAGATTTTGAACACATGAATCGTGTCCGCTCAGCAAAACAAATCCACATACCACCGTAGAGAGCATGATTTTTCACGAATCTAATCTGCTGACAATTTTTCATAGCGCGATACTACGCCGCGGCCCGGTCTTTATGCGAACCATTTTTCACAACCTGCTACCGCACGTCTTGCGAGGTGGTTTTATTGGCATGTCTTGTCGAAGTAGAGATCATGTCCCCTTATCATGGGATTCTCATCAATACGGGTGTGGGTAACCCAACCGCGCCATCAATACGGTGCTTGGGGAATAAGCGAGTTTACAGGAAAAGTGGGGAGGCGCACAATTTCTACCACCTTTATAAAGAGATAAGGATTCCCCTTTTTCACCCACGCCTTCTTCTCCCTCTGCTCATCCATTCCCTCTTGCTCGAGCTCTAGCGCCCAAGCCCTCACCTTCTCTGTAAAGTCATTCAAGCATGTCCGGAGCAGGAGGCAAGTGGATGGCCTCTTCCGTCACGGAGGAGGACATAATGAAGCTACGGGAGGCCGGATACCTGTCCGCAAACATCGCGCACAGGCTTCCGGCCGAGGGGCAGATCATCCCCACCTTGAAAACTTAGGAGAGGGTAGTGTTCCTCTCTCATTTTGTCCACTGCTACGTCTTGAGCTTGCGTTGGTTTTCCTTGAAGAGGAAAGGGTGATGCAGCACAGTAGCGTAAGTATTTCCCTCAATTTTTGAGAACCAAGGTATCAATCCAGTAGGAGGCTCCTCACAAGTCCCACGCACCTACACAAACAAACAAAGAACTCGCAACCAACGTGATAAAGGGGTTGTCAATCCCTTCATGGCCACTTGCGAAAGTGAGATCTGAGAGAGATAATAAGATAAGATAAATATATTTTTGGTATTTTATGATATAGATTGGAAAAGTAAAGATGCAAATAAAGGTAGATTGAAAGCGTATATGATAAAAGATAGACCCGGGGGTCATAGGTTTCACTAGAGGCTTCTCTCATGATAGCATAAGTATTACGGTGGGTGAACAAATTACTGTCGAGCAATTGATAGAAAAGCGAATAATTATGAGATTATCTAGGCATGACCATGTATATAGGCATCACGTCCGTGACAAGTAGACCGACTCCTGCCTGCATATACTACTATTACTCCACACATCGACCGTTATCCAGCATGCATCTAGAGTATTAAATTCTTAAGAACAGAGTAACGCTTTAAGAAAGATGACATGATGTAGAGGGATAAACTCATGCAATATGATATAAACGCCATCTTTTTATCCTCGATGGCAACAATACAATACGTGACTTGCTGCCCCTACTGTCACTGGGAAAGGATACCGCAAGATTGAACCCAAAGCTAAGCACTTCTCCCATGGCAAGAAAGATCAATCTAGTAGGCCAAACCAAATCGATAATTCCAAGAGACTTGCAAAGATAACTCAATCACACATAAAAGAATTCAGAGGAGATTCAAATATTTCTCATAGATAAACTTGATCATAAACCCACGATTCATCGGATCTTGACAAACACACCGCAAAAAGAGTTACATCGAATAGATCTCCAAGAAGAGGAAGGAGAACATGGTATTAAGATCCAAAAAGAGAGAAGAAGCCATCTAGCTAATAAATATGGACCCGAAGGTCTGTGGTAAACTACTCACAACTCATCGGAAGGGCTATGGTGTTGATGTAGAAGCCCTCCATGGTGGATTCCCCCTCCGGCAGAACACCGGTGACGGCTCCAAGATGGGATCTCGCGGATACAGAAGGTTACGATGGCGGAAATATTTCTTCGGTGTCTCCCCTGATGGTTTCGGGGTACATGGGTATATATAGGAGGAAGAAGTACGTCGGTGGACGCCCGAGGGGCCCACGAGACAGGGGGCGCGCCCTATAGGGGGGCGCCCTCCACCCTCGTGGCCGCCTCGGGAGCTTCTTGACTTGCACTCCAAGTCCTCTGGATCACGTTTGTTCCAAAAATCACGCTCCCGAAGGTTTCATTCCGTTTGGACTCCGTTTGATATTCATTTTCTTCGATATACTGAAATAGGCAAAAAAACAGCAATAAGGGTTGGGCCTCCGGTTAGTAGGTTAGTCCCAAAAATGATATAAAAGTGTAAAGTAAAGCTCATAAACATCCAAAACAGGTAATATAATAGCATGGAACAATCAAAAATTATAGATACGTTGGAGACGTATCAAGCATCCCCAAGCTTAATTCCTGCTCGTCCTCGAGTACGTAAATGATAAAAACAGAATTTTTTATGTGGAATGCTACCTAGCATAATTCTCAATGTATTTCTCTTTATTGTGGCATAAATGTTCAGATCCAAATGATTCAAAATAAAAGTTCATATTTACATAAGAAATAATAATACTTCAAGCATACTAATCAAAGCAATCATGTCTTCTCAAAATAACATGGCTAAAGAAAGTTTATCCCTACAAAATCATATAGTTAGGCTATGCTTCATTTTCGTCACACAAAAATGCTCCCATCTTATACACCCCCGATGACAAGCCAAGCAATTGTTTCATACTTAAATAATCTCAAACTTTTTCAACTTTCACGCGATACATGAGTGTGAGCCATGGATATAGCACTATGGGTGGAATAGAATATAATGATGGGGATTGTGTGGAGAAGACAAAAAGGAGAAAGTCTCACATTGACGAGGATAATAAACAAGCCATGGATATGCCCATCAATTGATGTCAACATGAGGAGTAGGGATTGCCATGCAACGGATGCACTAGAGCTATAAATGTATGAAATCTCAACAAAAGAAACTAGTGGGTGTGCATCCAACTTGCTTGCTCACGAAGACCTAGGGCATTTGAGGAAGCCCATCGTAGGAATATACAAGCCAAGTTTTATAATGAAAAATTCCCACTAATATATGAAAGTGACAACATATGAGACTGGCTATATGAAGAACATGGTGCTACTTTGAAGCACAAGTGTGGAAAGAGATAGTAACATTGCCCTTTTTTTTATTTTTTCTTTCTTTTTTTCTTTTTTTCTTTGGCCTTTCCTTTTTTTCTTTGGCCTTTCTTTTTTTGGCCTTTATTTTTTTCTTTGGCCTTTTCTTTTTCTTTTTTAGGGACAATGCTCTAATAATGATGATCATCACACTTCTATATATTTACAACTCATGAATTACAACTCGAAACTAGAACAAGATATGACTCTATATGAATGCCTCGGCGGTGTACTGGGATGGGCAATGAATCAAGAGTGACATGTATGAAAATTTATGCATGGTGGCTTTGCCACAAATACGATGTCAACTACATGATCATGCAAGGCAATATGACAACAGTAATGCATGTCATGATGAAAACCGGAACGGTGGAAAGTTGCATGGCAATATATCTCAGAATGGCTATGGAAATGCCATAATAGGTAGGTATGGTGGCTATTTTGAGGAAGATATAAGGAGGTTTATGTGTGATAGAGCATATCATATCACGGGGTTTGGATGCACCGGTGAAGTTTGCACCAACTCTCAAGGTGAGAAAGGGCAATGCAGGGTACCGAAGAGGCTAGCAATGATGGAAGGTGAGAGTGCGTATAATCCATGGACTCAACATTAGTCATAAAGAACTCATATACTTATTGCAAAAATCTACAAGTCATCAAAAACCAAGCACTACGTGAATGCTCCTAGAGGGATAGATTGGTAGGAAAAGACCATCGCTCGTCCTCGACCGTCACTCATAAGGATGCACAATCTAAGAACACCTCATGTTTCAAATTTGTTACACAACTTTAACCATACGTGCATGATACGGGACTTGCTAACTTCAACACAAGCATTCTTTAAATTCAAATCACCCAACTAGCATGACTCTAATATCATTACCTCCATATCTCAAAACAATTATCAGGTATCAAATTGATCATAGCATCCAATTCACTTTCTATGATAGTTTTTATTGTACCCAACTTGGATGCTCATCATTCTAGGACCAATTTATAACCATAAAAAATACCATGCTGTTCTAAAAGACTCTCAAAATAGTATAAGTGAAGCATGAGAGATCAACAATTTCTTCAAAATTAAGCCACCGCCGTGCTCTAAAAGATATAAGTGAAGCACTAGAGCAAAAGTTATCTAGCTCAAAAGATATAAGTGAAGCACATAGCAAATTCTATCAAATCCTAATCAAATAGGCTTCTCCTAAAAGGTGTGTTACATCAAGGATTATTGTGGTAAACTAAAAGGCAAAGACTAGTATAATACACGATGCTCCAAGCAAAACACATATCATGTAGCGAATAAAAATATAGCTCCAAGTAAAGTTACCAATGAACGAAGACGAAAGAGGGGATGCCTTCCGGGGGCATCCCCAAGCTTAGGCTTTTGGCTATTCTTGAATATCTTGGGGTGCCTTGGGCATCCCCAAGCTTAGGCTCTTGCCACTCCTTATTCCATAGTCCATCAAATTTTTACCCAAAACTTGAAAACTTCACAACACAAAACTTAACAGGAAATCTCATAAGCTCTGTTAGTGAAAGAAAGAAAAACCACCACATAAGGTACTGTAATGAACTCATTCTTTATTTATATTGGTGTTAAACCTAATGTATTCGAAGTTCTCTATGGTTTATACCCTTACATACTAGCCATAGATGCATCAAAATAAGCAAACAACACACGAAAGGCATAATCTGTCAAAAATAGAACAGACTGTAGAAATCTGTAACTTTTGGTTACTTCTGGAACTCCAAAAGTTCCTACCAAAATAGTACGTCCTAAGAAATTTGTCTATTGATATACAGCAAAAAGAATCAATGCAAAAGAACATTTCTGTGATTTATTGAATTTTTTCTCATGAGGCAAAGTTTCTGTTTTTCAGCAGAATCAAATTAACTCATACCATAGGTTATCCTATAGGTTCTACTTGGCACAAACACTAAATAAAACATGAAAACACATCTAAACAGAAACTAGATGCAAAATTTATTACTAAACAGGAACAAAAACAAAGAACACAAATAAAATTGGGTTGGCTCCCAACTAGCGCTATTGTTTAACGCCCCAAGCTAGGCATAAAAGCAAGGATAGATCTAACTAGTGTCATCTTTGGCACTTGATTCATAAGTAGCTCGCATGATAGATTCATAAGGTAATTTAATTTTCTTTTTGGAAAGTGCTCCATGCCTTTCCTTAGTGGAAATTGGAATCTAATATTCCCTTCCTTCATATCAATAATCGCGCCAATCGTTCTAAGGAAAGGTCTACCAAGAATAATAGGACAAGAAAGATTGCAATCTATATCAAGAACGATAAATTTACGGGCACCAAATTTCTATTTGCAACAATGAGAATATCATTGATCCTTCCCATTGGCTTTTTAATGGTGGAATCCGCAAGGTGCAAATTTAAAGAGCAATCATCAAGATCATGGAAACCTAAAATATCACATAAAGTTTTCGGAATCGTGGAAACATTAGCACCCAAATCACATAAAGCAAAACACTCATAATCTTTAATTTTAATATTTATAGTAGGTTCCCACTCATCATTAAGTTTTCTAGGTATAGAAACTTCCAAATTAAGTTTTTCATCAAAAGATTGCATCAAGGCATCAACAATATGTTTGGTAAAGGCTTTATTTTGACTATAAGCATGAGGAGAATTAACAATGGATTGCAACAAGCAAATACAACTATATAAAGAACAATTATCATAATTATATTCCTTGAAATCCAAGATAGTGGGTTCAATGCTATTTAAAGTCTTGACCTCTCCAATCCCACTTTTACCAAATTTAGCATCAAGATCTAAAAACTCCGAATTAGTGGGACGCCTTTTTAACAAAAGCTGACTCATCTCCAGTCCCATCATTATTAAGATTCATATTGCAAAACAAAGATCTAATAGGGGACACATCAATAACTTTAAGATCTTCATCATTATTTTCATGGAAACTAGAAGAACACGCTTTAACAAAGCAATCTTTCTTAGCACGCAATCTAGCGGTTCTTTCTTTGCACTCGTCAATGGAACTTCTCATAGCTTTGAGAGACTCATTGATATCATGCTTAGGAGGAGTAGATCTAAGTTTCAAAGAATCAACTTCAAGCGGAAGCCTATCAACGTTCCTAGCCAAATCATCAACTTTAAGCAATTTTTCTTCAAGCAAAGCATTAAAATTCTTTTGAGAGATCATAAATTATTTCACACTATTTTCAAAATCAGAGGGCTTCTTATTAAAATTACCATAAGAATTATTGTAGGAATTGCCATAATTATTAGAGGAATTATTAGGGAATGATCTAGAATTAAAGTTTCCTCTATATGCATTGTTGCCAAAATTATTCCTACCAACAAAGTTTACATCCATAGATTCATTATTATTATAAATCAAGGTAGATAAAGGCATATCATTGGGATCAATAGAAGCACTCTTAGTAGCAAACAATCTCATAAGTTCATCCATCTTTCCACTCAAAACATTAATTTCTTCTATAGCATGCACTTTTTTATTAGTAGATCATTCGGTGTGCCATTGAGAATAATTAGCCATGATATTATCAAGGATTTTTGTCCTAAGGTGATTTCCATAAATGTGCCTCTGCGGCTGAATCTAAAAGATTTCTAGAATAAAAATTCAATCCGACATAAAAAATTTGTATGATCATCCATAAATTCAAACCATGAGTAGGGCAATTACTAATCATCAATTTCATTCTTTCCCAAGATTGGGCAACATGCTCATGATCAAGTTGTTTAAAATTCATAATATCATTCCTAAGAGTGATGATCTTAGTAGGAGGAAAATACTTAGAGATAAAAGCATCTTTGCACTTATTCCAAGAATCAATACTATTTTTAGGAAAAGACGAAAACCAAACTTTAGCACGATCTCTAAGTGAAAACGGAAATAACTTCAGTTTAACAATATCATTATATGTATCTTTTTTCTTTTGCATCTCACATAAATCAACAAAATTGTTTAGATGGGTAGCGGCATCTTCACTAGGAAGGCCGGAGAATTGATCTTTCATAACAAGATTCAGCAAAGCAGCATTGATTTCACAAGACTCAACATCATTAAGAGGAGCAATCGGAGTACTAAGGAAATCATTATTAATGGTGTTGGAGAAATCACACAATTTGGTATTATCTTGCACCATGGCGACAAGTAATCCAACACACAAGCAAACCAAAAAAGGCAAGCGAAAGAGAGAGGAGAAGAAGGCAAGCCAAAAAGAGAGGAGATTGGGAAAGAGAGGGTGAATAAAACGGCAAGTGTGAAGTGGGGGAGAGGAAAACAAGAGACAAATGGCAAATAATGTAAATGCGAGGGAGATGAGTTTGTGATGGGTACTTGGTATGTCTTGACTTGAGCGAAGACCTCCCCGGCAACGGCGCCAGAAATCCTTCTTGCTATGTCTTGAGCTTGCGTTGGTTTTCCTTGAAGAGGAAAGGGTGATGCAGCACAGTAGTGTAAGTATTTCCCTTAGTTCTTGAGAACCAGGTATCAATCTAGTAGGAGGCTCCTCACAAGTCCCAGGCACCTACACAAACAAATAAAGAACTCGTAACCAACACGATAAAGGGGTTGTCAATCCCTTCACGGCCACTTGCGAAAGTGAGATCTGATAGAGATAATAAGATAAGATAAATATATGTTTGGTATTTTCTGATATAGATTGGAAAAGTAAAGATGCAAATAAAGGTAGATTGAAAGAGTATATGATAAAAGATAGACCCGGGGTCCATAGGTTTCACTAGAGGCTTCTCTCAAGATGGCATAAGTATTACGGTGGGTGAACAAATTACTGTCGAGCAATTGATAGAAAAGCGAATAATTATGAGATTATCTAGGCATGACCATGTATATAGGCATCACGTCCGTGACAAGTAGACCGACTCCTGCCTGCATATACTACTATTACTCCACACATCGACCGTTATCCAGCATGCATCTAGAGTATTAAGTTCTTAAGAACAGAGTAATGCTTTAAGAAAGATGACATGATGTAGAGGGATAAACTCATGCAATATGATATAAACGCCATCTTTTTATCCTCGATGGCAACAATACAATACGTGCCTTGCTGCCCCTGCTGTCACTCGGAAAGGACATCGCAAGATTGAACCCAAAGCTAAGCACTTCTCCCATGGCAAGAAAGATCAATCTAGTAGGCCAAACCAAACCGATAATTCAAAGAGACTTGCAAAGATAACTCAATCACACATAAAAGAATTCAGAGGAGATTCAAATATTTCTCATAGATAAACTTGATCATAAACCCACGATTCATCGGATCTCGACAAACACACCGCCAAAAGAGTTACATCGAATAGATCTCCAAGAATAGGAAGGAGAACATGGTATTGAGATCCAAAAAGAGAGAAGAAGCCATCTAGCTAATAACTATGGACCCGAAGGTCTGTGGTAAACTACTCACAACTCATCGGAAGGGCTATGGTGTTGATGTAGAAGCCCTCCGTGGTGGATTCCCCCTCCGGCAGAACACCGGCGACGGCTCCAAGATGGGATCTCACGGATACAGAAGGTTACGGTGGCGGAAATATTTCTTCGGTCGCTCCCCTAATGGTTTCAGGGTACATGGGTATATATAGGAGGAAGAAGTACGTCGGTGGACGCCCGAGGGGCCCACGAGATAGGGGGTGCGCCCTATAGGGGGTGTCCTCCACCCTCGTGGCCGCCTCAGGAGCTTCTTGACTTGCACTCCAAGTCCTCTAGATCACGTTTGTTCCGAAAATCACGCTCTCGAAGGTTTCATTCCGTTTGGACTCCGTTTGATATTCCTTTTCTTCGATATACTGAAATAGGCAAAAAAACAGCAATACGGGTTTGGCCTTGGTTAGTAGGTTAGTCCAAAAAATGATATAAAAGTGTAAAGTAAAGCCCATAAACATCCAAAACAGGTAATATAATAGCATGGAACAATCAAAAATTATAGATGCATTAGAGACGTATCATCCGTGGACTGGGATCTCCCCTCCACACATTCGTCCGCAGGCTTATGTTTTACTACGGGCTCGACTTTCATGATCTAGCCCCCAACTTCATCCTCAACATGTCGGCGTTCATCGTCGTGTGCGAGGCTTTCCTCTGTATCCTGCCCCGCTTCGGACTATGGCTGAAGACCTTCAACGTGAAGCCAAAGGTGGTGGGCGGCCAGCAAGCGGAGTGCAGGGGCGCCATGGTGGGCAAGATGCCCAATATCACTTGGCCCGAGGGATCCTTCTTGGAGACCGTAAATGGGTGGCAGTCGGGGTGGTTCTACATCACTAAGCCGCGCAACGCCAACTGGGCGGCGGCCCCTGAATTTTGACCCAGCGTCCCCATGCGGCTCACCTCCTAGAAAGAGAAGGGCTTAGCCTGGGGATCCGCGGCAGAGCTGTCCAGAATTTAGAACTGTGTCTGGAATATGATAAGCAAGAAGATCAAGCTCGTCAACATAGTACAAGTTATGCTCTTTCGCCGGATCCTTCCGTGCCAACGACGGGTTTGCAATCTGTGGGAGTTCGGCCCGGCCGAACACCAGACACTACGAGAGCTCTTCGGCATGACACACGAAGACGTCTGGAAATTGTTGTTCAAGACCAACGAGGTACCACCACCCATAACCGAAGATCGCGGACTCAGCATCAAGCGCCCCGCCAATCCGGTAAGTTCATGTGTTTCACAAGACGTGCTTTTCATCGGCACATCTAGAGGAGGATCCTAAGCCTTTTATGTTGATTCTGCAGGATTGGGTAGTAGTAGCGGAGTGGGTCGACTGCCCAGCTCCGTTACCCGAAGATCCGGAATCGGAGCTTCTAACGAGGATGTTATTTCCGGCGCCCTACGAGGTGCCAGAGAAGAAGGCCAAGAAGACGGCCGCGGGGACTAGGAAAGGTCTCCGGTGCAAGGTTGTATCGGACTCGTCGTCCGAGGACACCAAGACGCACTCCTCCCACGAAGATGGGGAGGAGGAATAAGAAATCCCCCCCTCCCCCAACCGGGGGGGAGAAGAGGAAGGCCGCCCCATAGGGGGAGGCCAGAATGCCTAAGAAGGGGAGGGCATCCCTTTCGGACCACTCCACCACGGTCGCCTATAGCGATGAGGAGTGGTTGCCCAGGGACAAGCCCCTGGCAAAGTCGTAAGTATCTGTACTCCATAGTACTTTCAGTTGTTGGGGAACATTGCATAAAATAAAAAAATTCCTATGTTCACCAAGATCAGTCTATGAGTTCATCTAGCAACGAGAGAGATATGCATCTACATACCCTTGTAGATCGCGTGCGGAAGCGTTCAAGAGAACGGGGTTGAGGGAGTCGTTCTCGTTGTGATCCAAATCACCGGAGATCCTAGCGCCGAACGGACGGCACCTCCGCGTTCAACACACGTACGGTCAGCGTGACGTATCCTCCTTCTTGATCCAGCAAGGGGGGAGGAGAGGTTGATGAAGATCTAGCAGCACGACGGCGTGGTGGTGGATGCAGCAGGGCTCCGGCAGGGCTTCCCACGGGAGGGAGAGGTGTAGCAGGGAG
>NC_057807.1:379299726-379324706 GCF_018294505.1 Triticum aestivum
CCCTAGAGATGGGATCTCTAGGGGGGGCGGCGGCCAAGGGGGAGACTTGCCCCCCAAGGCAAGTGGAGGCGCCCCCTTCCCTAGGGTTCCCAACCCTAGGCGCAGAGGGGGGCCCGGGGGGCGCACCAGCCCACTAGGGGCTGGTTACCCTCCCACTTCAGCCCATGGGGCCCTCCGGGATAGGTGGCCCCACCCGGTGGACCCCCGGGACCCTTCCGATGGTCCCCGTACAATACCGGTGGACCCCGAAACTTTCCCGGTGGCCGAAACTCGACTTCCCATATATAATTCTTTACCTCCGGACCATTCCGGAACTCCTCGTGACATCCGGGATCTCATCCGGGACTCCGAACAACTTTTGGTTTGCTGCATACTCATATTCATACAACCCTAGCGTCACCAAACCTTAAGTGTGTAGACCCTATGGGTTCAGGAGACATGTAGACATGACCGAGACGGCTCTCCGGTCAATAACCAATAGCGGGATCTGGATACCCATGTTGGCTCCCACATGCTCCTGGATGAACCACGATGTCGAGGATTCAAGCAACCCCATATACAATTCCCTTTGTCAATCGGTATTTTACTTGCCCGAGATTCGATCGTCAGTATCCCAATACCTCGTTCAATCTCGTTACCGGCAAGTCACTTTACTCATACCGTAATGCATGATCCCGTGACCAGACACTTGGTCACTTTGAGCTCATTATGATGATGCATTACCGAGTGGGCCCAGTGATACCTCTCTGTCATACGGAGTGACAAATCCCAGTCTCGATCCTTGTCAACCCAACAGACACTTTTAGAAATACCCGTAGCATACCTTTATAGTCACCCAGTTACGTTGTGATGTTTGGTACACCCAAAGCACTCCTACGGTATCTGGGAGTTACATGATCTCATGGTCTAAGGAAGAGATACTTGACATTGGAAAAGCTCTAGCAAAACGAACTACACGATCTTGTGCTATGCTTAGGATTGGGTCTTTTCCATCACATCATTCTCCTAATGATGTGATCCCGTTATCAATGACATCCAATGTCCATAGTCAGGAAACCATGACTATCTGTTGATCAACGAGCTAGTCAACTAAAGGCTCACTAGGGACATGTTGTGGTCTAAGTATTCACACGTGTATTACGATTTCCGGATAATACAATTATAGCATGAATAAAAGACAACTATCATGAACAAAGAAATATAATAATAATCCTTTTATTATTGCCTCTAAGGCATATTTCCAACATCAGTGTGTTTGGCTTCATTGCTTCTTACAATGCCGAACACGCGTATGCAGTCCGGCCAAATCCCACATCAAGGTATCCTCTTCGGAGGAGTCCTTGGACCTGTCGGCGATGAACAGCGAGTCACTCCCGACGGCCTCCTCCCCCCGGCATGCGGACGACACTGAAGTGTTGTCCCAGAGGATGCCAGACCAGGGGAAGATAGTTCCGGAGACGCCCCAAGGCGAGATCCCAGCCGCCGGGCACATGGGGGGGAAGACCCCCGTGGACTCTAATAATGGGGGCCGCAGTGAATTTGGCCCCCAGTCGAACACGGCTCCGGAACCCCAAGTGGTTCCAAACTCAGGCAGGCAGCCCCTTGCTAAGGAGGGCGAGCCGCCTGTACTGATGAACTCTGTCCATCCAGAGGCACCGGATAACTTGCTGGAAGCGCTTCGCGGCGCTTCCATCGATGATGAACACCGTACTCTTATGAGTGCGGTGATTGAGAATGTCCGGTCCGCCAAAAGCGGATTGACTGAAGCCTGTGCGAGCCTCCTAACAGGCTTTGAGGTAAGTAACAAAAGTGTAAGAAAATATCACATTATAGATAGTAGCCCCTGATACTCTGTTTGGTGTTCGGAAAGAAAAGGCAAACAGGGGATCAAATGATATCTGCAGGAGTCTAACAGAAAAGGTCTATGTGAATAAGCAGGGTTGCTGCTGGTTGCTGCCGCTCGTACTGCGGAGGTCTCCAGACTGAGGCGGGACCTGGAGCGAGTTGAAGGAGAGCTCGGCCTCACGAAGAGGCAGCTCAAGGAGAACAAAGGTACATAGTACCCTGTCTGTATACTTATTAGTAATAATTGGTTCATGCCGGCGAAAGTGCTATGAACTGTTGTTGGGGCCACGACTGAGGTGGCGACCCTGAAGAAGGCGTTAGCCGAGGCTGAAGACAAAGCGGCCAAGGAACACGCCGTATGCGAGAAGCATGAGGCCCGGGTCGGCGAGGTGCAGCAAGAGCTCTAGTATGCCGTCAAGAAGTGCGAATCCTTGGAGCGTGACTCGAAGGCTAAAGAGTCTGAGCTTGCCAAGGCCCTTCAGTGCACACAAGACGCCTGAGCCAAAGCCCAGAGAGCCCTCCAGGAAGTCCAAGAAGCTCAAAATATTGCGGCGGGTAAGGCATTTGTTATGCAAAGCAAGCATGTGAAGGAAACATTCTTTTTACTTACCCGAATTCGGAGTTCTCCAGGAGCATTTGTGGATTTGTCGCGCAGCATAGCGGACGCCGCGGAGTTCTACCGAGCCGAAGAAGGGAGCTCGACGGAGAAGTTGCTCTGGTCCCGGTACCTTGGGCCAGAGCATCCGCGGCCCTTGAGTGACCAGCTGAAGCAGTTAGTCGAACTGCACAAGGCGGCCGAACTGGCCATGAAGGACCTTATAGTCCGGCTGTGGCCGGCCAAGCCCCTGCCTAACAGTTACTTCGAACTCGTTAAGCGGCTTGTAAGTGCCTGCCCACGACTTGATGTCATAAAGCGGTCGGTGTGCATTGAGGGTGCGCGGATGGCGTTTGCCCATGCGAAGATGCATTGGGCCAAGATGAATGCCAAGGCGCTGATGACCGAGGGACCGCCAGAGGGCAAGGAGCACCGTCGTCCCGAGATGTATTATGATGGAGTCCTGGAGGGAGCCCGCATTATGGTGAAGCAATGTGCAAAGGATGTAATCTTTGAATGAACACATTCATTTTATCCTATCTTGTAATATAAAACAAGTTCGCTATGCAATATGTATTGCATGTTTATTTAAAATTTTACCTTCTGTGCGACCGCTTGTAAAATCTGAGAGTTGGCCAGTCGTCGGCTTATGCCCCCGTGTAACTAGTACTGGGGTGTTCGGGATAAATCTAAACACTCTTTATCCAAATTTTTGGTCCTTTAAGGAGGTGTTTAGCGCAGCGAACAAGGCAATCGGACTATACAACTTTATCACTCTCACTTAGCCATAGAAGTTCTATAATATTAAATTTCAGCGTAGCCCCTGGCATTCGGAAGACCGGACTTGGGGCGCTATACACGCCTAAATCGGGCAAAGACTGATTCCTCGCCTGAAGCGGAAAAAATCTTTAAGGATCGGAAACCTCTCGAACAGCGACCAGCTCTTGCCGTATCATGACAGTCAGTTTTCGGCTTTCTCTACTGAGGTGCTCGTCCGGAAGAACCGGGACATAATCACAGTAGTTCTCCATATGTCACCTTAGCCGATATAGCGGAACGTAAGGCGTCAAAACATGGGAGCTGGGCAAACCCAACTATTGACCCAAGACATGATTCAGAGCTGATGCATATAGTGCTATAAGCTCGGGGTGCCGCACTGTCGAAAGTGTTCGGACTTTCCTGCCGTGTTATGGGGTACACTGAAGCCCCTGGCGAACTAAGTCGTACCAACGTGTACGTGTGCAAATTTTAATAAATAAACAGTCGAGGAAAAAAAGTAAAGAAATGTAATAATAAGCTGACGTTGTACATTATTTTCCATTTGTTGTTTTGAATAGTACATCAAGGCGTACGTATACAAGTAGTGCGGTAAGCAAAATAGGACTATTTGACATGTCCTAACCAAGAGTGAGCTGCGTACATGTATGTAAAACAGGTATAACGATCGTTATAAGAGACCACCTGGGGATTCCCTTGTACGTCAAAGCTCCTTGCCTCGTTGGTGTCTCCGTCCCGTGTTGGGTCCGATGATCGGACTATCAGAAGAGCCTCCAGAAAATAGGGACCTAAAAGAAAGAAAAGGGGTGAAGGTATACAGATCCTCGAGCGGTTGAGCCGCATTGTGGACCGTATTGTCGTCGTGCCTCCGCCTGTGCCCATGGTATTTGAAGTGTGTAGTTATGTATGCGCGGCACAAATTTCGCCGCTTGACTAGGATCAAGACGGAGGCCGGATTGCTAGGCGGGCTCTGGTCGAGCTGGACAATCTTGTTGCAGAGTACTTCGGACTCGCTTGGCGGTGTCCGCGGGCTTTATTGCCGAATTGGAGGACTGCCTAAGAAGGCTGCTTTGTACTTCTGCTGCGAGGGTCACTGTGTGCTCCTCCGTACGGAGGGAGCGTTCTGTGTTTCCATTGACTGTTATAACCCCGCGAGGTCCTGGCATCTTGAGCTTGAGGTAGGCATAATGTGGCACCGCGTTGAATTTGGCGAATGCACTTCGTCCGAGCAGTGCGTGATAGCCACTGTGGAAGGGGACGATATCGAAGATTAACTCCTCGCTTCAGAAGTTGTCCGGAGATCCGAATACCACTTCTAGTGTGATTGAGCCCGTGCAACAGGCCTCTACACCTGGTATGACACCTTTAAAGGTGGTTTTGGTGGGTTTGATCCTTGAGGGGTCGATGCCTATTTTGCACATTGTATCCTGATAGAGTAGGTTCAGGCTGCTGCTACCATCCATAAGGACTCGAGTAAGGTGGAATCTATCGATGATGGGGTCGAGGACCAACACGGCCGAACCGCCATGACAGATACTGGTCAGGTGGTCCCTGCGATCGAAGGTGATCGGGCAAGAGGACCATGGGTTGTACTTTGGGGCGACTGGCTCCATCGCGTAGACGTCCCTTAGAGCACGCTTCCGCTCCCTCTTGGGAATATGGGTTGCGTATATCATATTTACCATTTTTACTATGGGAGGGAATTTCTTCTGTCCTCCTATATTCGGTAACCGGGGATCCTCGTCGTCATCACTATGCCTCCCCTTTTCCTTATTTTCATTCATCTTACCGGCCTTCTTAAACACCCAGCACTCTATGTTGGTGTGATTGGCTGGTTTATCTGGGGTACCGTGAATTTGACATGAGCGATCGAGTATGCGGTCCAAACTAGACAGGCACGGATTGTTTCTTTTGAATGGCTTTTTCCGCTGACTGGACTTAGAGCCACTGAATCCGGCGTTGACGACCGTGTCTTTGGCATTGTCTCCATTACTGCGACGTTTGTGCCTATTGCGCCGGGGCTTGCCGTTGTTGTCTCTGGCATCTGAGGTGCCAGGATTTCCCGAGGTGCTGTTGCTACGAGCCAGCCAGCTGTCCTCGCCCGCACAAAAGTGGGTCATAAGTATCATGAGAGCTGCCATGGACTTCGGCTTCTCTTGGCCGAGGTGTCGGGCAAGCCACTCGTCACGGATGTTATGCTTAAAGGCCGCTAGGTCTTCGGCATCCGGACAATCGACAATTTGGTTCTTTTTGGTTAGGAACCGAGTCCAGAATTTCCTGGCTGACTCTCCGGGCTGTTGGGTTATATGACTTAGATCATCAGCATCCGGTGGCCGCACATAGGTGCCCTGTAAGTTACCTAGGAATGCGTCTTCCAGGTTCTCCCAACTTCCAATAGAGTTTGTCGGCAAGCTATTCAGCCAATGCCGAGCCGGTCCCTTGAGTTTAAGTGGGAGATATTTGATGGCATGTAAATCATTGTCGCAGGCCATGTGAGTGTGGAGAAGGAAATCTTCCATGCATATCGCGGGGTCTGTAGTCCCATCGTAGGCCTCGATGTTAACGGGCTTAAACCCTTCTGGGAATTCATGTTCCATAACTTCGTCAGTGAAGCCCAGGGGGTGTGCGGCGCCTCTATGTCGGGCTATATCACGACGCAGCTCGAATGAGTCTGGTCTGTTGTATTCAGCCCGGCCAGATTTGTATTTAGTATATCTAGTGTGGCGGTCATCATCACGCGTTGGAGCGCGCCCCCGTGATCTGTGGATCGATCTAGACTGCCCTGCTTTGTTTTCCAATATGTCTCGCAGGTCCTGCATGTACCCCCGAGTGTCGGTGTCAAAACCGAAGGATCTCGAGTAGGGGGTCCCGATCTGTGCGTCTTAGGCTGGTGGTAACAGGAAGCAAGGGACACAATGTTTACCCAGGTTCGGGCCCTCTCGATGGAGGTAAAACCCTACTTCCTGCTTGATTAATATTTAAGATATGTGTAGTACAAGAGTAGATCTACCACGAGATCGTAGAGGCTAAACCCTAAGAGCTAGCCTATGATGGTATGATTGTAATTGTGATCGGCCTTCTAAGGACCATCCTCTCCGGTTTATATAGACACCAGAGAGCTAGGGTTTACAGGGAGTCGGTTACAAGGAAGGAAACATAATATCCGGATCGCCAAGCTTGTCTTGCATGCAAAGGAGAGTCCCATCCGGACACGGGCCGGAGTCTTGAGTCTTGTATCTTCACACTTCAATAGTCCAGACGGTGTATATAGTCCAGCTATCCGGATACCCCCTAATCCAGGACTCCCTCAGTAGCCCCTGAACCAGGCTTCAATGATGATGAGTCCGGCGCGCAGTCTTGTCTTTGGCATTGCAAGGCGGGTTCCTCCTCCGAATACTCCCATGTACCCATCATGACGAACAGTGTCCGGCATCTCATCAATGTTGTACTCCTCGGCTTCAGTGTTTCAATAATGACCATTTCCACGTGTCGAGCAAATGCGAGGAGTCGAGGCATTTTTGCATTTGCCACCCTTGGTCCTTCGGGCTAACCGTCTATTTGAAGAGACGGGGATTCCCAGATCCAAACCTCACTCTCCCTCCTCGAGCGAGCATCCAACTTAGCGCCTAGAAAAAACCATTCCAACATGTCCGGTCGTCGCAGCTCTTCTGCTCGCTCTCCTTGCCCCAAACCGGGGGACTGGGGAGAGTGTTCAGTTTCTCATAGCCGTTTGATAAAGTACAAACCCAAGGGCTCCACCCGCCGGCATTCATGGTCCCTGTTCGAGCCAGAGTGGCCACCTATAACGGTAGAGAACAGGCAGAGAGATCCCCCAATCCATCTTCAGAGGAGCGAATATGCCTAATTCCGCATCTATTAAGGGGCGTCGGGTTTCCTATTCATCCATTCCTTCATGGGCTTCTGGAGTTCTACGGCCTCTAGTTGCACAACTTTACCCCGGCCTCCATACTACATATAGCAGGGGCCCTTTGTGAGCTATTTCTAGGCTGCGAGGCTCATTTCGGATTGTGGAAGAAGCTGTTCTGCCTTTTCCCCCGTAACCAGGGAGAATCCCTATGTCAAGTGGGCGGGGCCGAATTATGGCGTATCGCTGAGACAGGATACCTAGCCGGCACTCCCAAGAAGGCACCAGATAACTGGGCTTCAGAGTGGTTTTATATTGATGATGCTCCCCTTCCGGATCCAGTCCGGACAGGACTCCCCAAGTTCAGTAACACCCCGCCGAGGGCACATCTAAGTTGGCGCCCCTGAGGCCCCCGAGAAGAGGATTCCAGGGAAGTACATTTCCTGATGAGCAGGATAAGTTACTGGCCAAATCCGGACTGGCGATAGTCGAGGTCATGGCAATATGCATAATGCGGGGAGTGCAACCGCTTCAATATCGCAGCAATCCCATGTGGCACTACAACGGGACAGACGATGCCACCCGCTGTGGCCGTAAGGGTCCGGACTCCCCCACCGCTCTGGCAAGGATACTGTCCGACCTGCACAAAGGAGAAGAGGAAGACTTCCTCCATATCAAACCGCGGGACGGATTCTCCATGTACGATCCCCCAAACTGGGTAAGTCGTCATTTATTTTCTCGCTTCACTTATTGTGGCATTCTTTGCTAAAGTTACCTGCATCGACATTTCCGAGCAGGAACTGAGGAGGGTCGTAGAAGGAATCTCCAGCCCTTCCCTGCAGCCAGAGGACCCCGAAAGGGCCCTGGATCTAGGACTTGAAGAAGACCCAAATGTGGCTGTGGAGCTTGTCGACGGGATATCGGGCGAGCCGTGACGGCGCCTCAGTGGCCATTACTGCTGATTATCCTGAACTGCTACCCTCGTCGCGCGTAAGCCAAGCCGAAGACTCGACTCTCCGAAGAGGACTCTTTTGTGATGTCACGCCTTATCCCTGAAGTGTCGTGTTTTTGCAGAAACGACGTTCGGAACGCAGGGTCGAGCCCCTAGGGACCCATCAGCCACAGGCGTCCGGATTGGGCAGGCTCAAGAGGAAGGCGGTTAGGACCGACACACCTTTACAGAGGTAAGAAAACCACCTGTCATGTATTTTTTTGTCATTTGAAGTACAACAGCGCCCTTTTACATCCTGGCAGGAAGAGGAGTATCCGGACTATATCCAAAGATCCTGCCAACCACGCCTCCACCAGTCGGGCTCCAGAACCGACTTCAAGAGAGGAGGAGGATGTAGGGCCGATGCCGCATGGCCCTCCGACAGAGGATGCAAATATGCTCTTTGCCACAAATTCCGAAGTAGAGAGGGCCATGAATCACCGGCATCGACGGGCCGTACTTCGCAACAATATCTTTTCCGAAGAGGCATTTAATGCTTTCAATTCGGGAGATGCATATATCCAGGCTGCTCAAGGTGGGCTTGCCCGGGTGACGGACCAGTATACCAATGATATGCGGGTAAGAAAGTTTGATAAGCATGTATAGCAGTAGCCCCTGAGACTGGAAACGGTTGGAACAATAGTTTTAAGTATCAGTGTATGCACAGGTTATTGTAGATAAGAATGAGCAATTGTCTCGGGAGCTAGAGGAGTGCAAGACTCAACTCAGGGCCACGGTTGTCAAGCTAGAGGAATCCCAGAAGGCCTCATCCGGTAACCTTTATCTTGAGTGTACGAAAGTGAACCGGTTAGCAACTGGCTGGTATGACAAATTTAATATAAAATTCTACAGATAAACCTGGACTAAATCCGGAGGGCGGGAGGGATGACGAGTCGCATCTCCAGAGGCAACTAAAGGCCAGTGAGCGCATTCTTACGCAAGTTAAGCATGATAAGAATACGCTCCAAGATGCCAATGTTCGGTTGGACGCGGAATTGAAGGACATCCGCGCGTAGTTGGCAGACTCCGTGAAGGAGAACAGAAGGCTTCGCCGCGGCATTTATCGTAAGTGCCTAAACAAACTGTAGCATAGTTCAGCAAGGAAGTGTATTGAAAAAGTTGTGTTTGTAGGAATGCTAACGGGTCGCCCTGAGGAGGAGATGCCCGCATCTACAGGTGATTTACTGCAGGACCTCTCACAACTGCACGAGCGAGCTCGACAGGCGATGCAGGGCACTGCGCAGTCTCTGTGGCCATCAAGCTCCCTGCCAAATGGCATGGGGGGGCTTGTGGACATGTTCAAGGAGCGCGGCGGTGCTTCCGTTTGTGGAAGATATCAGCTTGCCGGCAAGGTGCAAGAGAAGCATGGGCTATGGTGAAGACGCGCTACACCAAGATGGACCCGAACCATATGGCCGAAGTTGGACCGGCCGGGCCAGATGGGCAAGAAATTCCCGTGAGTCTGGTATATGACCAGGTGGCGTTAGCCGCAAAGTATTCTCAACAAGATTGTAAGCTAGATAGCCTGTTGGATGCTATAGAGGATGAATATAGTCAGTCCAAATGACTATGTAATTCGATGGACATAAGTAGCCCCTAGCCAGATTAAAATCATTTGTCATGGCGGACCTTTTCGCTTCAGCCCCCGGATCCTAAAGTCCGGGGTGTGTCCGAATACCCGCTCGGTTACACAAAACCGGAGTATGCGTGGAAACCAGGCGTAGGGGTCATAAGTGCTTGAACAGACAAGTACCTAACTAGTTATGTTATATTACATGGGTAGTAAGAAACATCTTCCGGGGAGAATAGTTCCGTTAAGGGTTCCTTTCCCTGGGTAAGCATGTGTCAAGGCACATGTCCGGACTACGAACCAAAGCGCAGGATACAGAACTTCTGGGGATTAATGTTATAATAAACGAAGACATCTTTTGTTCACCGATCGAATATTCTCTTAAGGAAACTAGCTTTCGGCTTCACCCAGTCTGAGGTACACATCCGGCTCAACCGCCAGTAACAATCGTAGAGGTGCTCCCCTTATGCCCTAGTCGAATTAAAGGGAACATAGGGCATAAACACAGGAGCCAGGCAACCTAGCTTGGCCACGTCTTAAGTCATATCGATGCATATAATGGCGAATAAAAGGCATACATGGAAAATACATGTCTGATGGGAAAAAAGCCCTTTAGAGTAAGTTATATTTAGCTTCCGTATAGGAAGCCCCCAGGTATTACTTGCACACATAGTGCGGCCAGAATAATCCAGGAATCCGCATTGTATTAAATACTTTGTGTGACGAGGAAAAGATCGAGAAAGGAAAGGGGAGGGGGCATAATTGAAAAAGGAGGGTTAAGGAGACAAACACTGAGTTCGGTGTTAGGCGTAGAATCTCTGGAGTCTGGCCGCGTTCCATGGGTTCAGCTCGAGTCTGTTACCAGACGCATTGCGTAAGCGGTACGCTCCTCCGGTGAGAACTTTGTCGATGATGAAGGGGCCTTCCCACTTGGGTTTGAGCTTGTCCTTCTTCTTCTCTGGTAAGCATAGAACGAGTTCACCAATAGTATAAGTTTTGGCCTGCACTTCTCTGCTTTGGTATCGTCGAGCCTGTTGCTGATAGAATGTGGAACGGGCCTTCACGACGTCGCGCTCCTCCTCCAGGGCGTCCAAGTTATCCTGCCGATCTAGCTCGGCTTCCTTCTCTTTGTACATGCGTACGCGTGGCGAATCATGTATTATGTCGCAGGGTAGTACTGCTTCCGCACCGTACACCATAAAGAATGGTGTATATCCGGTGGTGCGATTCGGCGTGGTCCGCAGCCCCCAGAGTATGGAGTCGAGCTCCTCGACCCAATGAGTATCTGACTCTGTCAAGGATCGCACTAGTCTGGATTTGATGCCGCTCATGATGAGACCATTTGCCCGCTCGACCTAACCATTTGTTTGAGGATGGTAGACGGAAGCATAGTCAAGCTTGATGCCCATTTTGCCGCACCAAGCTTTGACTTCATCGGCTGTAAAATTTGAGCCATTATCGGTGATGATGCTGTGGGGGACACCGTATCGATGTACGACCCCGGATATAAAGTCTATTACTGGTCCGGATTCAGCCGTTTTCACTGGTTTGGCTTCTATCCATTTGGTGAACTTGTCTACCATGACCAATAAATATTTTTTCTTGTGGCTTCCCCCTTTAAGGGGTCCAACCATATCCAGCCCCCAGACTGCGAAGGGCCAAGTTATGGGGATTGTTTGGAGAGTGGTAGGGGGCATATGACTCTGATTGGCAAAGAGCTGGCAACCGACGCAGTGTTGGATAAGGTCCTGTGCGTCTGCTCGGGCTGTCGGCCAATAGAAACCTATACGGAAGGCCTTGCTGACTAATGCTCGAGCCGCAGCATCGTGCCCGCCCAGTCCGGCATGGATTTCAGCCAAGAGCTGCCGCCCTTCCTCTTCGGAGATGCACCTTTGGAGCACTCAGGTGGCACTTTTCTTATAGAGTTCCCCTTCATGGACCTTGTAAGCTTTAGAACACCGAACGATGCAGCGTGCTTCATTTTGATCTTTGGGGAGCTCCTGCCTATTTAGGTAGGCCAAGAAAGGCTCAGTCCACGGGGCGATAACAGCCACTATTTCATGGGCTGATGATGTTATTTCGGTGGTGGAGCCTCTGATTATGTCTGATAGTTCGGAATCTATGGATGTATTCGGATCCGTGCTAGTATTGCCGGACTCCCCTTCCCATACCACGGATGGCTTGAACAGCCTTTCCAGGAATATGTTAGGCGGGACAGGGTCGCGTTTAGTGCCAATGCGGGCAAGGACATCTGCCGCTTGATTGTCCACATGGTGGAATTCGAGCCCCTAGAACCGAGCTGACATTTTAAGGACTTCATTGCGATAGGCCGTAATTTTCGGATCCTTGGCGTCAAAGTCTCCATTTATTTGTGATATTGCGAGGTTTGAATCCCCGCGCACTTCTAGGCGTTGAATGCCCATAGAGACTGCCATCCGAAGACCATGCAACAGAGCCTCGTATTCGGCTACATTGTTGGAGTCTGTGTATAATATTTGGAGGACGTATTGGACTGTGTCTCCAGTGGGAGAGGTCAGGACTACGCCTGCTCCCAATCCGGCCAGCATTTTAGAGCCGTCAAAGTGCATGATCCAGTTAGAGTATGCGTCGTACTCTTTAGGGAGTTCGGCTTCCGTCCATTCGGCGACGAAGTCAGCTAATACTTGCGACTTGATAGCCTGCCAAGGCTTGTATGTTATGTCGAACAGAAGGAGCTCGATGGCCCATTTAGCAATCCGGCCCGTGGCATCGCGGTTATTTATTATATCGTTTAGTCTTACTTCGGAGGCCACCGTAATCAAACACTCTTGAAAGTAGTGTCATAGCTTTCGGGATGACATGAAGACCGCGTATGCTATTTTTTTGATAGTGTGGGTATCGGGATTTGCATGGGGTGAGGACCGTGGATATGTAACAAACCGGCTTCTGTAGCGGGAATTTGTATTTGTCGACCTCTCGTTCGACGATGAGTACTGCGCTTACAACTTGATGTGTTGCAGCTATGTACAGTAGCATAGGTCCACCGATAGTTGGCGTTGTTAGGACTGGATTACTGGCCAATAAGGTCTTTATTTCATCGAGTCCGGCCGCGGCTGCATCTGTCCACACGAAGTGTTCGGTGCACCGAAGAAGGCGATAAAGAGGCAATGCCTTTTCTCCTAACCTGGAGATAAAGCGGCTCAAAGCAGCCACGCATCCAGCTAGGTTCTGGATGTGTTTGAGGTCTGTTGGTATAGCCAACTGCGACAAAGCTCGTATTTTTGCTGGATTAGCTTCAATTCCTCTATTGGAAACGATGAAGCCCAGCAGCTTTCCAGAGGGGACGCCAAAAATGCACTTCTCCGGATTCAGCTTGATGTCGTATGTTTGTAGGTTGTCGAACGTAAGCCTCAAGTCATCTATTAGGGTTTCGACGTGTCTTGTTTTTATGACTACGTCGTCCACGTATGCCTCCACTGTTTTGCCGGTTTGCTTTTCCAGCCATGTTTGAATCATGCGTTGGTAGGTTGCGTCGGCATTCTTAAGCCCGAAAGGCATAGTGTTGAAGCAGAAAGGGCCATATGGCGTTATGAAAGTTGTTGCAGCTTGGTCGGACTCTGCCATCTTTATTTGATGGTATCCAGAGTATGCGTCGAGGAAACACAGCGAGTCGTGTCCAGCTATGGCATCGATGATTTGATCGATGCGAGGGAGGGGAAAGGGATCCTTGGGGCAAGCCTTGTTAAGGTCTTTGAAGTCGACGCACAGGCGCTAGGATTTGTCCTTCTTTGGTACCATTACAAAGTTCGCCAGCCAATCCGGATGTTTGATATCTCTAATGAATCCGGCCTCAAGTAGCTTGGCTAGCTCCTCCCCCATGGCTTGCTGTTTGGGCTCTGAAAACCGCCTTAGGGTCTGTTTAACAGGTTTGTATCCCTTTAGTATGTTAAGGCTGTGTTCGGCCAATTCGCGCGGGATGCCCGGCATGTCCGATGAGTGCCAGGCGAAAATATCCCAATTTTCGTGCAAGAAGTCTCGCAGTGCGGCATACATAATGGGGCTCAACTCTGTCCCGATGGAGGCTGTCTTCGTGGGGTCCGTTGGGTGGACTTGGAACTTGACTATCTCATCTGCGGGTTTAAATGAGGTGGACTTGGGTCGTTTGTCGAGTATCACGTCGTCCCTGTCCACGGTGGCGCGCAGCATTGTTAATTCTTCTGCTGCTAGGGCTTCGGATAATGCTTCCAAGGCCAGTGTTGCGGTTTTGTTTTCGGTACGGAGTGCGACGTCCAGATCACTAGCTAGAGTGATGATTCCATTGGGTCCGGGCATTTTAAGCTTCATATAGCCGTAATGGGGTATGGCTTGAAAGCTTGCAAACGCATCCCGCCCTAGAAGGGCATGGTATCCGTTGTTGAAAGGAGACACTTGGAAGGTGATTTCTTCGGACATGTAATTCTCTAGGGTGCCGAATACCACATCGAGTGTGATTTTTCCCGCACACTGTGCCTCCCGGCTAGGGATAATTCCCCTGAAGGTTGTCCCGCTTTGTTCGATGCGGCTTTTTTCAATTTCCATCTTCTTGAGTGTTTCTTCGTAGATTAGGTTTAATCCGCTTCCACCGTCCATGAGTACTTTAGTGAGCCGAAAGCCGTCCACTATCAGGCTGAGGACTAGAGCGCCCGGCGCCCGGATGGACTGGAATTGGGGTTCGTCGCTGGCATTGAAAGTTATAGCAGTGTTGTTCCACAGATTTATTTTTGCCACATGGCAGATTTCAATGGAGCTTCGATGAGCTCGCTTGCGCCTATTGTTTGAGGCGAATGTCTCAAAGACTTTTATACCGCACTGTGTTCCTTGGCGGGATGTTGTTCTGCTTTATGGCTCTCGAGGATATCCTCGCCACTCTTAGCTACCTGCCGGAGTATCCAACATGCTCTAAGGCTATGGGTTGGCGTTGCATCCGGCGTACTGTGAAGTACATGGCCCATTGAGCCATTCTTCCAATACGGTTCCACGCCCTGGGGCGGGTTTTGGTTTCTTGGGAATTGAGTTGGTCGACTTACGAGAGTTTGGTCGTTTAGTTCGGACAAAGGTTCTGGTGAAGGCCGTACTGTCCCAAAATTTTGTTTGGGTCTTCCAGGCGCTTTCCATCGCACAGTACTTCCGTACTATGGTTGCCAAGTCCGCAAAGTGTACTATGTCACGGCGACTTATAGCGTGAAGGAGTCCTTTGTTCATGCAGTTCCCGCAGAAAAGTGAGACCACGTCCTCCTTGTGGCAGTCCTCGACCTTGTTAAGTGCAAGGAGGAATCTGGCCCAGTAACGGTGTACCGTCTCCTGGGGCTTTTGCCTGATACGGGAGAGACGATTTAGGTCCGAGCAAGTGTCATTGGCTGAATCCGGATTTTGATCCAATCTGACCCCTGGGGGTGCGGAAGGTTCCGAGCCCGACAGTTCGGGGTCCGGAGTATCACCCAATCTCTTTGGCCCGATGCCCGATTCTAAGTTCGAGACTCGGGTCATGTCCTCCTTTGAGTAGGTGTTTGGCTTATTGAGTTCGAGGATCCGGACATAATTCGTCCTCAAATTTGAAAGGTGACCCGTGTGTGGTTCCTCCACTACCGCTACCTCATGGGTGGCCGGCGGGGATCTAATGTCCCTCTGGTCGGGTTTAAGCCCAATCCGGTCATAGCCCGTAGCGAATCCCAAAGCGGTGATGTGATCCAAGAGCTCATTAACAGAGGAGAGCTCTATCGGATCCATCTGTTCGGCAAGCTCTGAATTGATGTGAAGGTTATGCGTGACGACCCGAGAGGCCATCGTTGGCGCGACAGCCGATGGAGCGGCCATAATGAAGCCGCCAAGCCGGAGAGCCTGGCCTACAGCCAGCGCTCCCGCCGAGGTGATGTCGTCCTTGACAACGAGACGAGCCATCGAGCCTTGCAGCGACGACACAGAGGAACTCTCAATGAAAGCACCAATGTCGGTGTCAAAACCGGCGGATCTCGGGTAGGGGTCCTGATCTGTGCGTCTTAGGCTGATGGTAACAGGAAGCAAGGGACTCAATGTTTACCCAGGTTCGGGCCCTCTCGATGGAGGTAAAACCCTACTTCCTGCTTGATTAATATTGAAGATATGTGTAGTACAAGAGTAGATCTACCACGAGATCATAGAGGCTAAACCCTAAGAGCTAGCCTATGATGGTATGATTGTAATTGTGATTGGCCTTCTAAGGAACATCCTCTCCGGTTTATATAGACACCGGAGAGCTAGGGTTTATAGGGAGTCGGTTACAAGGAAGGAAACATAATATCCGGATCGCCAAGCTTGTCTTCCACGCAAAGGAGAGTCCCATCCGGACACGGGCCTAAGTCTTGAGTCTTGTATCTTCACACTTCAATAGTCTGGACGATGTATATAGTCCGGCTGTCCGGATACCCCCTAATCCAGGACTCCCTCACCGAGCCTTGGTGTTTTTGTTTGATCGGCGACGGGGTGCGGGCGGGTGTTCGGGCTGATACGCCGCTTTGTCTCGGCCACGAGGTGGCCGGTCAGCCTCGTCCTGCACTGGTAGTGTAGGCTCTAGCGCCTCCTCGAATTGAGGTAGCAACCTGTGCTTCGGGTAACTTTTGGTTGGGCGCTCGAGTCCGTATTCCTCGGCTGCCAGGACCTCAGTCCATCTATCTGTTAGCAGATCTTGATCAGCTTGAAGCTGCTGCTATTTTTTCTTCAGGCTTTTTGCAGTGGCTATAAGCCGGCTGAGGGAGTCCTGGATTAGGGGGTGTCCGGATGGCCGGACTATGACCTTTGGCCGGACTCCCGGACTATGAAGATACAAGATTGAAGACTTCGTCCTGTGTCCGGATAGGACTTTCCTTGGCGTGGAAGGCAAGCTTGGCGATTCGATATGAAGATCTCCTCCCATTGTAACCGACTTTGTGTAACCCTAGCCCTCTCCGGTGTCTATATAAACCGGAGAGTTTTAGTCCATAGGACGAACAACAATCATACCATATGCTAGCTTCTAGGGTTTAGCCTCTCTGATCTCGTGGTAGATCTACTCTTGTACTACCCATATCATCAATATTAATCAAGCAGGAGTAGGGTTTTACCTCCATCGAGAGGGCCCGAACCTGGGTAAAAACATCATGTCCCTTGTCTCCTGTTACCATCTGCCTAGACGCATAGTTCAGTACCCCCTGCCCGAGATCCGCCGGTTTTGACACCGACATTGGTGCTTTCATTGAGAGTTCCTCTGTGCCGTCACTTTTAGGCCCGATGGCTTCTTCGATCATCGACCACGACGCGGTCCAGGGTGAGACTTTTCTCCCCGGACAGATCTTCGTATTCGGCAGCTTCGCACTGCAGGCCAATTCGCTTGGCCATCTGGAGCAGATCGAAAGCTACGCCCCTGGCCATCAGGTCAGATTTGGAAGCTTAAACTACAGGGCCAACATCCGCGGGGACTTGATCTTCGACGTATTCGAGCCACGGCCGAGCGTGCCGCACTGTCACGATGGGCATGATCTAGTTCTACCGCCGGACAGCGCCCCGAGCGTCGCTCAGGTGTCCGCTCTGACCCTTAGCTCGGAGCCGACCACGCTAGCCGGGGATGGACGGTTGGACGCCGTCCCAGGAGCCGCGATCTTTACGGCGATAGAGCCGAATACCAGCCTAGTCCTTTGTGAGGCCTGTGACTCCAAGGTACCGGACTCCGTTCCAGACTCCGGATCTTCCACCCCCCCCCTTCCGGTCGCGGACGTCTTTCAGCACTCGCCCTTTGGCGACATCCTGAATTCACTAAAGTCTCTCTCCTTGTTAGGAGAGCCCTGGCCGGACTACGGTCAGCAAGGTTGGGATGCGGACGACGAAGAAATTCGAAACCCACCCACCACCCACTTCGTAGCAACTGTCGACGATCTAACCGACATGCTCGACTTCGGCTCCGAAGACATCGACGGTATGGACGCCAATGAAGGAGACAACCAAGAACCAGCACCTATAGGGCACTCGAAAGCCACCTCGTCATATGACATATACATGGTGGACACCCCCAAGGCAGGGGATGGCGATGAAAAAGCGGAGGATGACCCCTCCAAGAAGCAACCTAAGCACCGACGTCAGCGGCTCCGCTCTAAATCCCGCCAAAGCAAAAACAGTGAGTCCGGCACTGGAGACAACAACACCCCGGACAGTGCCGAAGACAACCCCCTCTAGCAGGATTCAGCGCAGGAGGACGGAGAAGCCAGCCCTCATGAGAGAGCGGCGGACAGGGAGGTCGAGGACGACAATTATATGCCTCCCTCCGAAGACGAGGCAAGCCTCGACGACGATGAATTCGTCGTGCCAGAGGATCCCGTCGAACAAGAGCGTTTCAAACGCAGGCTTATGGCCACGGCAAGTAGCCTCAAGAAAAAACAACAACAGCTTAGAGCTGACCAAGATTTGCTAGCCGACAGATGGAGTGAAGTCCTGGCGGCCGAAGAGTATAAACTCGAACGCCCCTCCAAGAGCTACCCAAAGTGTAGGCTGCTACCTCAACTAGAGGAGGAAGCAACTAAACCTACATCACCAGCGTCTGATGCGCCCGATCGGCCACCCCGTCGCCGCGACAGAGAGGCCTTTCGGCCCTCAACTCAAGCCGCACCCCGGCGCCGCTCAAAAAATACCAGAGCACGGGGAAACGCAATGGACCTACGAGACATATTGGAGGATAAGGCAAGGCAAACAAAATCAATCTACGGATCGCGTGGGTGCCCATCGTCACGCCGGATATGATAAATACGGCCAGGCCGAACACCATAGAGAAAGCTCATCCGAGCTGCGTCGCGACATAGCCCAGTACAGGGGCGCCGCACACCCACTATGCTTCACAAACGAAGTAATGGATCATCAAATCCCCGGGGGTTTTAAACCCGTAAATATTGAATCATACGATGGCACAACAGATCCTGCGGTATGGATCGAGGATTATCTCCTTCATATCCACATGGCCCGTGGTGATGATCTACACGCCATCAAATACCTCCCGCTCAAGCTTAAAGGACCAGCTCGACATTGGCTTAACAGCCTACCAGCAGAGTCCATTAGTTGCTGGGAGGACCTCGAATCCGCATTCCTTGACAACTTCCAGGGCACTAATGTGCGACCACCAGACACTGATGACCTAAGCCACATAATCCAGCAGCCAGAGAAATCGGCTAGACAATTTTGGACATGGTTCCTAACAAAGAAAAATCAAATAGTTGACTGTCCGGACGCAGAGGCCCTTGCAGCCTTCAGGCACAACATCCGAGACGAATGGCTTGCCCGGAACCTAGGACAGGAAAAGCCAAAATCTATGGCAGCCCTCATGACACTCATGACCCACTTTTGCGCGGGAGAAGACAGTTAGCTAGCTCGTAGCAATAACATAAACAAGAGCCCTGGAAATTCGGATACCAAGGACAACAATGGCAGGTCACGTCGCAACAAGCACAAGCGCCGCATTATCGGCGACAATACTGAGGATATGACAGTTAATGCCGGATTCAGAGGCTCTAAACCCGGTCAGCAGAAGAAGCCATTCAAAAGAAACCCTCTGGGCCCATCTAGTTTAGAGCGGATACTCGATCGCTCGTGCCAGATACACGGCACCCCCGAACAACCAGCCAATCACACCAACAGGGATTGTTGGGTGTTCAAGCAGGCAGGCAAGTTAAGTGCCGAAAACAGAGACAAGGGGCTGCATAGCGATGACGAGGAGGAGCCCCTGCCGCCGAACAACAGAGGACAGAAGGGTTTCCCCCTGCAAGTGCGGACGGTGAACATGATATACGCAACCCATATCCCCAAAAGGGAGCGAAAGCATGCTCTCAAGGACATCTATGCGTTGGAGCCAGTCACCCCAAAGTTCAACCCATGGTCCTCCTGCCCGATCACTTTTGATCGAAGGGACCACCCCACTAGCATTCGTCACGGCGGATTCGCTGCATTGGTCCTAGACCCAATCATTGACGGATTTCACCTCACCAGAGTCCTCATGGACGGCGGCAGCAGCCTGAACCTGCTTTATCAGGATACAGTGCGAAAAATGGGTATAGATCCCTCAAGGATTAAACCCACAAAAATGACCTTTAAAGGCGTCATACCAGGTGTAGAAGCCAGCTGTACAGGCTCAGTTACACTTGAAGTGGTCTTCGGATACCCGGATAATTTCCAAAGCAAAGAGTTAATCTTCGACATAGTCCCATTCCGCAGAGGCTATCACGCCCTGCTCGGACGAACCGCATTCGCAAAATTCAATGCGGTGCCGCACTACGCATATCTCAAGGTCAAGATGCCAGGCCCTCGCGGAGTCATTACGGTCAACGGAAACACCTAACTCTCTCTCCGAACGGAGGAGCACACGGCGGCCCTGGCGGCGGAAGTACAAAGTAGCCTCTCAAGGAAACTCTCCAATCCGGCTGTTAAACGTCCGGACAGCGTCAAGCGCGCCCAAAGCAACATGCAACAAAACCTGCTGGCACGTTCCGAGCAAGCATAGCAGTGCGGCCCCAACCCCAGCCCTCGCCATATGGTGATAGTAGTACCACGCGTACATAATTACGCTCTAGAAATACCATGGGCATAAGGGGAGGGGCACAACCACGGCACACCCAGAGTGCAGCTCAACCGCACCAGGGGCTCCCTATTCTTCCATTTCCTTTTTATATACTTTCAGGACCCAACTATTCGGAAGGCCTGTCCGGCAGTTCACTCGCCGAACACATGATGCAACAGCCAGGGAGACAACAAGCCACGTCAAATGTCCAGGTGGTCTCTATAACGAGTTAAATACCTGTTTTACTTAAAGTCTCGTAGTTTGCCCCTGGAGGGGGACATGTTAAATAATCCCATCTCTTGCTTATCGCACTATTTGTATCGTTCTGCTTTCATAGCAGCCCTTTTTAATAAACAATACATAGCTCTTATCTGTTATTGTATTCATTTATTTTTATACAAATGTGTTCAGTCATGACATTACGCAGCCGTACACTTTGGTACGGCCAATAGACCAGGGGCTTAAGCACCCCATAATACGGTGTGAGAAGACCGAACACTCTCATGAGTGCGGCACCCCGAACTTATAGCACTATATGCATCGGCTCCGAATCATGTCTTGGGTCAATAGTTGGGTTTGCCCGACTCCCATGTTTTGGTACCTTACATTCTGCAATGTTGGCTAAGGTAGCGCTGGGAGAACTACTACGATTGTGCCCCAGTTGAGCTAGGTTAACACCTCAGTAGAGAAAGCTAAAACTGACCGTCATGATAGTGCGAGAGACCGGTCGCTGTTCGAGAGGTTTTTCGAGTCCTTAAAGACTTATGCCGCTTAGAGCGAGGAGCCGGACTTATCTGGCCTAGGCGTGGATAGCGCCCCGAACTCGGTCTTCTGAATACTAGGGGCTTCGCCGAAATTTAAAATTATAGAATTCTATGGCTAAGTGAGAGTGATAAAGCATTATAAGTCCGATGGCATTGTTCGTTGTGCTGAGCGCCTCCCTGGATGGACCCAAGAATGGGAACAAGAGCGCTCAGGTTTATCCCGAACACCCCAGCACTCGTGGCATGGGGGTAGAAGCCGACGACTTGCATCTCTCAGATTTCATAAACGGCCGCACTGAAGGTAATATTTTAAATTCAAAAAGTGTTGCTTAGCGCATATGAACAAGTTTTCAGCGCACAGGATAAAACACGAGCGAGTTTACTCAAAAATTACATCCATGGTACATTCCTCCGCCACAAGACGGGCACCCTTCAGGACGCCCTCATAATACATTTCGGGCCTGTGATGCTCCTTCCCCTCCGGTGTGTAACACCCCAGATGTAACATGTCCCAATTTGGCAATATATCAACTTGACCTTCATCCAATTCTTGTGGGTTTTTATCATGTTTGGACTCATCTTGTTTGGTTAGGTGTTTTTTTCTTTTCATTGTCATGCTCACCTTACCATATTGCATTTGTGCCTCTTGTCATTTTGCATTCATCCTCATCATGTGCATGTTGTGATCTCATACCTATTATGTTGTGGCATGCTCAATGCATAAATCTTGCACCATCACTTCTCCTTCCTTCCTTTTCCTTCCATTCTTTGCAAGTGCCATTTTGCCTCCACCATAAATGTTCATCTTTTCCCCAATATTCTAACACTATGTACCTAGCCTCTCTGCCAAATTACAGCTCATTTGAAGTTGTGTTGGTTAGGTTCAAAAATGCTCCAAGTTTGAACTATATTCAAACTTGTTGTATTTTTCTACCTCTAAAAAAATACCCAACTCAATTTTATCAAATTGAGAATAATTCCAGAATCCTGAGGATATTTTCATATCTCTCAGAAACCCCCCAATCCTTCTGTGCTTTTCGCTCTTTTATTTCTGTTCGAAGGAATGGGAAAGAGTCAAAGGGAGAGAGAGAGTTCCAGCAGCAGCGCAGCCCAGTAGTAGCAGTCCATCCGTGCGGCCCAGCAGGCCTCCCGCAGCCCTTTAGCCTGCAAGCGACAGTTGCTTCGTCCTCCTGTACGGCAGGACATCCAAAGGAGACACGTCGGCACGCTAGATGATTTGACGGCCGGAGAAGCTCCACAGACCCCTATAAAGTTGTCCCCGGTGCCCTAGGGTCTGCCCTCAACCGATCCCCCTCCTCTCCTTCCCTCGCCGCCGCCAGGTAAGCCGAGCCGCGCCTCGCCGTCGCCCTGCCCACCATGAACCGACCGAGCTTCGGCTCGAGCTCGGGATAGCCGTCGCCGGCGTGCACTCCGGCCACCTCCGCCTCACCAACGTCGTTCGTCTTCCTCCACGACGTTGACTACATCCCCTTCGTCCTCTTCCTCGCCTGGGATCGTCAAGTCCGGCTACCTCCCCGTCGTCCTCTTCCTCCCCTGCTTCGCGGACAGCAGCCCTGCCAAGTTCAGAGCTCCGTCGCGTCGTCTCTGGCTCGTCTTCGTCGACCCCATCGTGTCCTAGGGTGAGCTTGGTAACGCACCTCCCTCTCCCATCCATCCCATGGCATGTAGGCACCCGTAGGACTCGCCTGGTCCGTGTCTTTGCCGCGCCCGTAGTGCTCCGACGAAGCCTGAAGTTTATTGTTGTGCGTATCTTGTTGTAGCGCACCCGCACGTCCCAGCGCTCCTGTTCTAGCCTAGCCGCGTTTCTCCTCACTGTGCTTGCCTCACGCGCTCGCTCGCGCTGGAAAGCAAGGAGCAGCGGCCTCGTCCAGTTTTGCCGCTGTCGTACCCGAGGCGAGATCGAGCTCGTGCTCGAGTCCTGCACGCACACGCCTTCCATAGCTTGCGCCGCTGCACCCGCACTCCCTTGCACATCCCGCATGCCCGCCGCCGCAACCCAGGCCCCACCGTCGCCGTTGCTGCCACCGACGGCGTCGTCATTTTCTTCTCTGTCTTAGAGAAGAAGAAGTCAGGGCTATGTGGCTTGGTCAAGTAGTCCAAAGCCCCTTCCCAACCAACAGCCTAGCCTAGCTGAGCTGGTTTGCACCCCACGCGCCCACTGCAGTGACCTGGGTTCGAATCCCAGGCGCGCCCCTTTTATTTCCTCTGTTGATATTTTAGCAGTAGTCTCTATGACAGAAGGGTCCCACCAGTCAGCCTCTCAGCGCCCTCCTCCTTCTATTTTTTTTACCCTTATCCCCGCGCTTTCCGTTTATAACAAGTCCCCGTTTTCCCTTTCGGGCAAGTCCATTTCTGGATGTTTCCAAACAAGGAAAATGCCATTTCTGTCATATTCCATTTAGGGCAGTTTTTTAACTAATTGCACTTGTGATGATTTTTCTACAGCAACCCCAACATATTATATATGTTTTTGGGGTAGAAAATCCCACCAATCCAGTGGTGGCATTATTTTCTGCATTTAAGCAAGTTTGCATACATGCCATTTTACATCATGGTGCTGTTTTGGCATTTTTGTGTGATTTATTTCAAAGATGCTATGAGGTTGTTTGGCACAAGGTTAGCTTCATTTTCATGCGTACTCCATGCTAGATTTATTTCATGCCATGATATGCTATGTATGAAGTTAATCAAGCTTGTTAACATGCCAACATGAATCTGTTTTTCCATGTCCTAAAATTTTAGTCTGAAACTGTTAATAAAAACTTGCTATGTTAACATGGGTGCCATCATATTTTCTGATCCTTTTTGGCTGATGGTCAGTAAGGGACTTTTGATCTATGCTTTGAGTAGATTCATGCCATGCCTTGTTTTGCTATTATAAGTTCTTGTAGCATGTTGATAACTTGCTCTGAACATTGCTTCGTGATGCTGTTTATGCCATGTCCAACCTGATATTTTTTTTGCACTTTCACCATGCTTGTTTGAACCTGTTATGATGTGATTTAGCCGTAGCTCAGTGTTCCTATTTTGTTAAGCATCTCCTGTAGATCACTGCCATATATTTTGTTTTTATGTTGGGGTGATGTAGCATAGTTTTTTCTTGCATGCTAAGTAGCATCGTGCTGTTAATCGCAGCTTTGTGCCATTCTTGTTTTGCTTGCCGTTTGCAAACCATGCATCCGTTCCCGGTGATCTTTATATCGATTTCAACCGAAATCATCTCTTCTTTCCAGTGGCATACTTGGTTTACCAAGTTGATGCCTCGTTCAATCATCTTTCCTTCCGAAGCACGCATATGCATTGCATATCACATCTTGCATATCATGACATGTATTGCATCATGTTGCTTGTGCATTGTGACGTGATTTATTGTGGTTTCTTTGCTTGTGTTCTTGCTTTGGGTAGAGCCGGGAGACGAGTACGTGCACGAGGAACCTATTGAGTACGCTTACGAGGATCCAGCCTTCGACAACTCTAAGAACCTTGCAGGCAAGATGACCATACCTTCGATATCACTTCTATCTTTGCTTGCTAGTACTCGCTCTATCGCTGTGTTAGCTCTACCTGCCATTGTTTATCATGCCTCCCTATTGCCATGTCAAACCTCTAACCATCCTGTCCTAGCAACCGTTGTTTGGCTATGTCACCGCTTTTGCTCAGCCCCTCTTATAGCATTGTTAGTTGCAGGTGAAGATGAAGTTTGTTCCTGGTCGGAACATGGATATTTTGGGATATCACAATATCTCCTATTTAAATTAATGCACCTTATATACGTGGTAAAGGGTGGAAGGCTCGGCCTTATGCCTGGTGACTTGTTCCACTCTTGCCGCCCTAGTTTCCGTCATACCGGTGTTATGTTCCTTGATTTTGCGTTCCTTACACGGTTGGGTGATTTATGGGACCCCCTTGACAGTTCGCTTTGAATAAAACTCCTCCAGCAAGGCCCAACCTTGGTTTTACCATTTGCCACCTAAGCCTTTTTCCCTTG